>NW_028227261.1:63167500-63322500 GCF_978045245.1 Mus caroli
CCCCCCACACACAGGTGTACCCAAATGCATATGTGTATACACTCTACATTACAAAAACCACAAAAATGATAAAGACAATAAATGTGAACCTAGCATAAACATCATTTTAAAATAAATAAATAAGGCAACTATTACTTGTTAGCCTGGGTAATGTAATGAATAGTGTGCTAACACAATAGAGAAATTTCAGAATTTGACTTTATTTGAAAGCAAGATCACTGCACTATAATGAGTTGAGAGTATTTTGATTATAGTTGACCTCAAATCCAGTGACTCCCATTTTCTACAAAAATGTCTTGCAGAAAACTCAAAATATATCATTAACAGAAAACAGCAGAATGCAGGAATAGAACTATATCAACAAACACTAGTGACTTCCAGGAATCATTGAGTTATGCAGAAACAGTGGAGTACACTTCTCCAGAGCCTTTAAGGAGATCATATTCTGCCCAATAATGTACTTTGTTAATCCAGCTAGGTGTGACAATATCAACTTCAGATTATAACCTAAGGAGGATTTGAACTTGTGAGTCTTAATAGCAAACTCATGCTCTTTCTGTCTAAATCTGACCTTAAAATCTTTCCAAGTCCAAATGTTTTCTAGGAAGTTAACATAGTAACGGTCCGGGAAAGGTGTTAACCACTGAACCGGGAAGAAGATCATGGACTTGCTTATCTGTATATAAAGACAAACAACAAACAACATTTTTACACTTACAGAAATGACACATATTGAAGTTGTTTAAGTAAACTGTTCCAAGCAATGACTGACAATCAGTTGATTTAATACTAAGTTCTTCATAGAGAAAAGGCACATGGACAAAAAAGTTAAGACATACATTCTGGGGCTGAATTTTCCTGCCAAAGTATTCTTTTTTCATTTTTTCTTGGATTTAAGGGAAACTAAGCTTTCTATTCAAGTCATTGTCAAACCAGAGTATAATCAGATTATACATACCAAGGGAACACTGGAAACACTAGGACTCAAATAAACCTTGTTTTGTTTCACCATATTCACTTGCCTAGTTTCCAAAAACTATGCTAAACTTCTGATGATTGTTTGAATAGTTTCCTCAACCACTTTTAAGGTAGCTTAAAAATATATCATCTATTTGAATATCAAAATCAAACTATAAAAGATGACTTTATGTAATAAAGAATGTCTAGCTACTTCTAATTGAATGCAAAGAGACTCACTGTAGGTCCTTGATAGAGTTTTTTTAATTAGGTATTTATTTCATTTACATTTCCAATGCTATCCCAAAAGTCCCCCACATGCTCCCCCACCAACTCCCCCACCCACCCACTCCCACTTCTTGGCCCTGGTGTTCCCCTGTACTGAGGCAGATAAAGTTTGCATGACAAACAGGCCTCTTTCCACTGATGGCTGACTAGGCCATCTTCTGATACATATGCAGCTAGAGACATGAGCTCCGGGGGGTACTGGTTAGTTCATATTGTTGTTCCACCTGTAGGGTTGCAGATCCCTTTAGCTCCTTGGTTACTTTCTCTAGCTCCTCCATTGGGGGCCCTGTGATCCATCCACTAGCTGACTGTGAGCATCAACTTCTGTGTTTTCTAGGCCCCAGCATAGTCTCACAAGAGACAGCTATATCTTGGTCCTTTCAGCAAAATCTTGCTAGTGTATGCAATGGTGTCAGCATTTCATGAAAGGATGAATGCCCCCCCCAGACAATTAATATAATTTATTGAGGCTAATGCAACTCAAATGTTTAAAAGAATGCATTAAGAACAAGAAAGTACAAAAAACGAAATATGAAAAGAAGGCATAAATTTGAGAAGTAACATAGAACAAATTAAATAATAATAAATAATGCTCAAATTTTCAGATCTGAAAGGAAAAAAGATACAACCTGTTTTTATCATACTGGCCTTTTCTGGCAAAAGAAATACATTGTCCTTAAAATAGTGCCCTTTACCCTCTTCTCAAGTAACAAGAAAATATAGAGACACTTTAAAGTCTTTAAAAATGAGAAATTAACGACCAAATATTCCCCTCTTTGAACTAAATTCTGTTTTTATGGCCTAATTTGAGAGCAACTGACAAGGCTGAACTTTATCTAAGCCTATGTTCCCAGACAGCAGCAAAGGTTGCTAGAGAAACTGCCATCATTTTGAGATATATTTTACTGTGTGTTTCAAGAAACAGTGAACTGAAATGGAGCACTCCTTTCTTGCATGGTACTCAATAGCCCCTCCTCTCTTCAGAATGGAGACTAACATCCCAGACTTAACAAAAACCTTGCTTAGTAAATGCATTTATAAAGCACTGGGTTTTCTGTTGTAGTGCGATCTTCCTTGTGAACTTTATTTGTATATGAGAAGGCTGAATAAAATCATTCCTTTAATTATCAAGGGCATTTTGCCTTTGAAAAAGTCAGCCACTTTCTCTATTTCTTTCTTGACTTATTTTTTCTTTAGTAGAGAGTTGCTCTGTTTCCATGAATTTGTAAGCTTTATGTTGATTCGGATGTTGCTGATAGCTGTATCTAATTCCTAGTGGTCTGATAGGATACAGGGTGTTCATTTCAATTTTCATGTCTGTTCAGACTTTCTTTGTGTCCAAATATGTGGTAAATTTTTGGAAAAGTTCTGTGAATTGTTAAGGAGAAGGTATATTATCTTGTAGCTGGATGGAATACTCTATAAATACGTTAGGTTCATTTTGTTTCTAATATCAGTTACCTCCATTTGAAATGTAAATAAATAAAATTAAAAAAAAAGAAAAATCTTAATGATTTCTAGGTATGATTGTTTCTAAATAACAGTGTCACAAGTTCAAAGTATTTGATTTGACCTTAATACTTCCAAGAATTTCAGAGCTGTGTCTGATCCTTGTATCTTTTGCAGACTGATTTTTCCATTCACATTCTTTATGTGAATTTGTGTGTCTTTCTGATGCTTTTCAATTTATAAAAAAATATTAGAACCTAGCATTATATCCTCTATATAATTAAAAATTTATAAACAGTGTGCAGAATATCAAGGTGGAACTCTGTCTCGCCATATCATGACTATTAGCAGAAGTGTGAAAGTAACCTTGGGGGAAAAAATCTGAAGCTCTCCTGTTGAAACTGAAATTAGAAGTGTGATTCAGCAACTAAGGAAATTGTTAAAATTGTGTTGGCAAGGTCCACAGACCATGAAAAGTCACACAATTCTTCTCTCAAAAGAGCAATGTTTAGGATATTGGTATGAATGGTACCACAATACCATTTTTAGGACTCTACAACCAACAGTTCACCTTGATATAAATCTAGCCATATTTAGTTTTTAGCAATTCAAATAGGCCTTATCATATGTTTTTTCTTTTGAAACTCTTCTTGGGTACCTTAATATTTTGTGAATCCAATTTATATGAATATTAAATCATTAATAGCCACTGGAAGCCTTCCAGTCTTGTAAATATTACTAACTATCATGGTATGGATGCCTGAAAGCCTTAGGTTAAAGGTCCCTGCTGAAGTCGCCTCTTTCATAACTATTATGAACACAGTTCTATCAGGCCTTTATATTGATCAGAATAGAGTATCGCATATACCCAATTCCTCCAGTAATGTCTATTTGGCCTCTATTTTCTTCTAGTTCCTGATATTCATAGGAACAACACTTGGCAAACAACAAGCATCTGCAATTGCTCATGAAAGTCTCTCCTTTAGGCTTTGATTTCTTTTTTGATTATATAAAGTTAAGCAACCCTTTTCTAAGAATTATACATAGATATTACTCCTTTTTTTCATTTTTGTGACTGTCTGACTAACTCATTTACCTATACAACCTCAGCCTCACTGTTCAGGCTGTGAGAGACTCTCATTTCTTGTTCAAGAAGTTCACGTGCATAATATTACTTGACTAGCATATAGTTTCTTTTGCTGGGATATTATTAAAGGGCAGCTCACCATGCTGAGTCATGATATTTCTTCTCTGTCATAAAGTTCAGGTCACTGAGAAGTATGTTCCCTCATTTCTACTTTTTCCTCTCTACCCTTACTATTCAACTTACTTTCCACAGGTTCTCTGTGTTTGGTACAGGAAAGCCTCTTTACCATGGGTATAACTTGTAGCTTTGCCCTTATACTCCAAAAGGAATAAAAAATATAGCTTCAATCTCATTCTCTGCCTTTCATTTTCTTTTTTGTTAATACAAACGCTAAAATGGAAGATAATATCCACATGGCTTTTCTCAGTGTAATTCCTCCCTTAGAAGGGCAAGATATCTCTGGGAACACTGATAAGCCCCGGTTGCATGTCTTATCAGCCATAGTAAAAGCCACACTGCTCCCATCACTGTGTGATTTAGATCTATTCCCATTCACACCACTGTCAGACACTGGAATATATCCTAGTCAATCGTGTGTATTGCAGTCATATTTGCGTTCATACACCAGAATCCATTTAGGTTAGAAGCATGTCGGAGAGATGAAAATGACCACCTGGACATTCTCCTTCAGAGTTGCTCTTCTTTCACAGACCTCAGACTACTTATCTAATTACATGAAGCACAAATAATAAACCACATCACTAAGAGGACGGCTGTCATCCTTGGACTGCTGCTGAAGATTTTCTGATCTCAAAAATATCAGCCTCAAAACACAATTCCGTGTCTTATAACCCATTGCAGGAGTTATGCACTGGGTTCAACTCCCCGTTCATCTTTGGATCTGTCAGTCTCTATTTGGATTCATAGTATATTTTATTTCCTTGGGAGATATGAACAAAAGTACTTTTTTCTTGGGTAGGACACTGATGCCATACCAAATACTTGGTTAAGATGCTCAATTTAGACACTTTGTCAGAGTAACAGGAAATTGTTTATTTAAACAAACCATATTCATTTCAGGGGCTGGAGAGGCATTTGGAAAACACACAAAGTCATAAATGCACAGAGGTTTTTAGATTTCCAGATGAAAATTAAGGGTAGGGTAATTTGAGCTTTCAGAAAAGAAGGCTAATAAAAGAGATAGAAGTAAAACTAGCAGAAACATATTTTCACTGACTAAGCCATGCTTGGTGGTCATGCCTTTAATCCCAGCAACTGGAGAGGCAGAGTCACACAGATGCCTGTAAGTTCAAGGCCAGACTGGACTATTTAGCAAGTATCAGACCATGCAGAACTACAAGGTGAGACTTGTCTCAAAACTACAAATTGATAAGCAAAGGAAAAGGCTAGAATATCACTGAGATAATGGATGGATGATTTTAAATAGAAATGGTACAACAAGTGTATAATGAATTACATCTTCAGCATTCTAACAAACATTACCTATCATATGATTAAAAAGAAGTCCCTTAATATTAGTTTCCATATAGAAGATAAAAAGTAGATCTACTTACTAAAACAATTTTTTCAATTGTTCTATAAGCCTCAAAAACATAGTCCACAGAATCTCCTTGTACTTATAACATAGATTATTTGTGGTACCATAACTTTCAATTAAATGCCTAAAAACTATGTTTAATATATTGAACTTTTAACTAAGTTACATGTCTTTAAGAAAGAGATTGAAGGAGCTAAAGGGGTTTTCAACACCATAGGAAGAACAACAATATACCAGCCAGACCCCCACGGCTCCCGGGAACTAAACCACCAACCAAAGGGTACACATGGAGAGACCCATGGCTCCAGCTGCATATCTAGCAGAGGATGGCCATGCCAGGCATCAATGGGAAGGGAGACCCTTGGTCCTGTGAAGGTTTGGTGATCCAGCATAGGGGAATGACATAGCAGGGAGGTGGGTAGGAGAGCACCCTCATAGAAGCAGGGAGAGGGAAGATGGAATAGGGGGTTTTCGTAGGGGGAACCAGGAAGGAGGATAACATTTGAAATGTAAATAATAAAAATAACCAATAAAAATTAAAGAAAAAGACATTTATTTTAAAGAAGTGATGGAAACAGGAGGAAAGGAGAAAAAATTAATTGCAATAAACATTAGAATAACATAACTAATAATGACATGAAAACGGACATATTGTTTATATGTTCCATACTGAACATAATATATGAATCAATAAGATATTTGCTCCAGAGCTGCCACGGAGCAAGTCATGGCTGGAAACACCTTTAGGAAGTTTCTTCTACTCTTTGACAGAGTGTTGGTTGAAAGAAGTGCTGCCAAAATTGTAACCAAAGGTGGAGTTATGCTTCTAGAAAAGTCTCAAGGAAAAATATTGCAAGCAACGGATGTGGTTTTGGATGATTCCAGAAAGGGCACAGAAAGGGTAGAGAAATTTAGACTGTAAGTGTGAAGTTGGGGACAAAGTCCCAGAGTATGGAGGCACCAAAATAGTTGTAGAAGACAAGGCTTATTTCTTATTGAGAGAGGGTGACATTCTTGGAAAGCATGTGGACTGAAATCACTGTTGAAATGGTGTCATGTGAAGCTGCCCATTCCACTGATGTTCTGAACTATTTCATCATGTAAATAATCTCCATGCCTCCCTTTTATAATAAATGAGTGGTGCCTAAACTGAAAAAAATAAGACATTTTAGAATATCTTCCACATTTTCACATATATGTGATTCTCTCATTTATTTCATTCGAAGTTATATTTGTAAAAGTTTTTCATATATTTTTGAGATAATATAACATTGTTTCTTCCATTTTCTCACTCCAAACCCTCTCATGTACCATATTTTCTCTCCGTTTAATTATTGCTCTCTTGTAATAGGCACTACATGTATTTTTATATATATATATATATATATATACACATATATATATACATATATACATATATGTATATACATATACTTATTATATAGATTGCTTATGTATATGTGTATATATTTATATAAGCTATATTATCTAATAGAAGATAACAAAATATCAAATTATATACAAACATATATTATACATACATACATATATTCATATGTATGTATATTGCATATACATATGAATTGTATTACATATTATACATTTATATATGCATGTGTGTATGTGCGTGCATGCGTGCATGTGTGTGTGCGTGTGTGTGTGTGTGTGTGTGTAATCCTATGCAGTCTGTATGTTACTCCTGTGCATGTTTCAGGGATGGTCATTTGGAGTTGGATAACTAACTGCTATGTGCTCCCCTGAAGACTGTATCGATCACTTTCAGCATTCTTTAATTGCTGTTTGTTCAGGTTTGAGATTTTGTAGACTTTTCTACATTCACTTGGCATGACTATTATTGTTTTTCATTTTTCTTTTTTTTTCAATTTTTATTAAATATTTTCTTCATTTACATTTCAAATGCTATCCCAAAAGTCCCCTATACCCTCCCCACGCCCTGCTCCCCTACCCATTCACTCCTACTTCTTGGCCATGGTGTTCCCCTGTACTGGGGCATATAAAGTTTTCAAGTCCAAGGGGCCTCTCTTCTCAATGATGGCCGACTAGGCCATCTTCTGATACATATGCAGCTAGAGATACGAGCTCTGGGGGTACCAGTTAGTTCATATTGTTGTTCCACCTATAGGGTTGCAGACCCCTTCAGCTCCTTTCATACTTTATCTAGCTCCTCCATTTGGGGCCCTGTGTTTTATCCAATAGCTGACTGTGAGCATCCACTTCTGTATTTGCCAGGCAGTGGCCTAGCCTCACAGGAGACAGCTATATCAGGGTACTTTCAGCAAAATCTTGCTGGCATATGCAATAGTATTATTTTTCTTATTATCATTATATTTAGGTAGAAATGTTGAGATGTTATTGGTGTAACTTCTTTTTTTTATATTTATATTTATATTTATTTTTTTATTAGGTATTTTCCTCGTTTACATTTTCAATGCTATCCCAAAAGTCCCCCATACCCACCCCCCTAATCCCCTACCCACCCACTCCCCCTTTTTGGCCCTGGGGTTCCCCTGTACTGGGGCATATAAAGTTTGCAAGTCCAATGGGCCTCTCTTTGCAGTGATGGCCGACTAGGCCATCTTTTGATACATATGCAGCTAGAGACAAGAGCTCCGGGGTACTGGTTAGTTCATATTGTTGTTACACCTATAGGGTTGCAGTTCCCTTTAGCTCATTGGGTAATTTCTCTAGCTCCTCCATTGGGGGCCGTGTGATCCATCCAATGGCTGACTGTGATCATCCACTTCTGTGTTGCTAGACCCCGGCATAGTCTCACAAGAGACAGCTATATCTTGGTCCTTTCAGCAAAATCTTGCTAGTGTATGCAATGGTGTCAGCATTTGGAAGCTGATTATGGGATGGATCCCTGCATATGGCAATCACTAGATGGTCCATCCTTTTGTCACAGCTCCAAATTTTGTCTCTGTAACTCCTTCCCTGGGTGTTTTGTTCCCCTTTCTAAGAAGGAGCAAAGAGTCCACACTTTGGTCTTCGTTCTTCTTGAATTTCATGCGTTTAGCAAATTGTATCTTATATCTTGGGTATCCTAAGTTTCTGGGCTAATACCCACTTATCAGTGAGTACATATTGTGTGAGTTCCTTTGTGATTGGGTTACCTCACTCAGGATGATGCCCTCCATTTCCATCCATTTGCCTAGGAAATTTTTTTTTTTTAGATTGAGCTATGTTGTCTGTTGTTCTTTATTTTTTAAATAGTATAAGAATTGTAGTAATGAACACCAAAGAGAAAAATCTAAAAGTATTCTTGTCAGTGTAAAAGAAAATACTGTCATCCAATACAACAACAAGAACAAAATACTGTGCAAACTATTCAGAAGTATATTTTGCAAAATAGGCAATGTGTTCTATTAATAAAATGTGAAAAAATCTGTTCTATTGAATAAAAGCATTAGTTGTTTTTGATTTTTTTTGGGGGGGGGTTCCTGGAACTCACTCTGTAGACCAGGCTGGCCTCAAACTCAGAAATCCACCTGCATCTGCCTCCCAAGTGCTAGGCATAAAGGTGTGGGACACCACTACCCAGCAAAGCATTAGTTTTTACTGAGCCTGAGTGTCAAAGATAACTGGAGAGCTGGTATTGGAATAACAGTGGGAACTGATATAGTCTAGAAAGCCATGCACATAATCTTTGGTTGACCTTATTTGTGAGAAATATTGGTATGGTGAAATCAGACATCATTGTGGAGATTGCTAGACTTTCAACTCAGAAACCTCTTTCAATTACTTCACTGGACACTGGAGTCTGGATATTAAGATCAAGGTTAATTGTAAAGAGCCTAAGTATAGCATCCAATTGGCTGAGTCTTAATTGTGATTCTTCATCTGAGAAAACATTCTACTCAGTCAGGTAGTCCTTCCTACATACAGGGCCGTGAAATAACCATTTCTTAGAAGCTATACTATACAAAAAGTTGAGATTACCAATTACCAGATATTATTAATTTTAGGTTGATAGTAGATGGATACACATAATATACAAGTAATTCAAGTATTTTAAATTAAATTAGGACATTGAAATAATACATAAACTGAATTTTGATCTGCCAAAGTTCAAACTCTTGCCATCATAAACTACTTAAAATATTAGAACAAAAGCAGAAAACTCAACCTACCCCAATATCTTTTCCTCTCTCTGAATTGGCTAATTACCTAGTTGTACATATCAATAAAGTTCAGTGTGCTACTTCCACTTGTGAATACAATGATTTGAAATGTATCTGATCTGATTTTATTTCTTCTTTTGTATAATATATTAGACATTTCAGAACTTGTGTATTGTGACTTATTTTGCTTTTGAGTTATATCTTATATTAATGACTTACTTTATTGTTTGCCTTTTCTAATTATTGTTCATCATTCTGAATTTATTTTTGTAGGAATAAGTGATGAATTTCAAAAGTATTTTATCAATGTCAATAATTTATTTTTTATTAATTTTTTTTTGCATCCCAAATGTTGCAAACCTGGTTCCCTTCTCAGAGTCCTCTACCCCTATTTCCCCTTCTATTTGCCTCTAAGAGGGCACCCAAACCACCAGGTATTCCCCCCACCCTGGAGCATCAAGTCTCTACAGGATTAGGTGTATCGTCTACCACTGAAGCCAGACAAGGCAGTCCTCTGTTACATATGTGCCCAGAGGCTCAGACCAGCCCAAGTATGCTCTTTGATTGGTAGTTCAGTCTCTGGGATCTCCCAGGGGTCCAGGCTAGTTGACACTGTTGGTCTTTCTTGTGATTGCCTTCCCTTCAGTTTCTTCAATACTTCCCCTAACTTTCATAAGAGCATTGCTGGTGGTATTGAAAACTTGTACAACCATTCATGAAATTAATCTGATAGCTCCTCAGAAAATTGGAAACAGTTCTACCTGAATACCCAGTTATTTTGTTCCTGGGCCTATGCCCAAAAGATGCTCCTCCATAGCACAAGGATATGTGCTCCACTGTCCTCATAGCAGCCTTATTTGTAACACCCAGAAACTGGAAGCAATCTAGATGTCACTAAACTGAAGAAAAAATGAATATCAAAAAACGTGGTTCATTTATAAGACAGCATAATATTCAGCTATTGAAAACAAGGACATCGAAAATTTTGTAGACAAATGAAAGGAACTAAAAAATATTTTCTTGAGTGAGGTAACCCAGATCCAAAAGAACATGCATATTATCTACTCAGTGATAAGTAGATATTAGCCAAAAGTACAGAATATCCATACTAATACCCCACAATCCCTGAGAAGTCAACAAGGAGGCCACAAGTGAGAATGCTGCAATCTCATTTTTAAGGGAAAACAAAAATCATCATAGGAAGCAGAGGGAGAAAGGAGAGTGGGAGGGGAAAAGGGGGTCAGGATCAGGTATGGTGAGAGGGAGGATAGATGTCCAGAAGGGCAGGAGAATGAATGGAAATATGCAATTGCCTAGCGGGGAATGAGGAGAACCTCTAGAAAGTTCCACAAACCTGGAATGGGAAAGACTCACAGGAGTCAATGTGGATGACCTTAATCTAACTGCCTAACAATATGAATATGGAACCTGACAAGACCACTTCCAGTACAGGAAGTACAGTGGGTTCTAATACAGGATCCACAGTGGACAGATGTGGATAACAACCAACATGGGATTACAATTGCTGTTGTCTAAAAGAAATGCAGGAACAAAAATGAAGTAGAGCCCAAAGGAATGGCCAACTAGTGATTGGCCCAACTTGAAATCCATATCATGGGCAGACACCCTGACACTATTACTGATGCTATGTTGAGCATGCATACTGGAGCCTAGCATGGCTGTCCTCTGAGAGGCTCTAACAGCAGTTGACTGAGACATATGCAGATTCTCAAAGTCAACCATTGGACCGAGGTCAGGGACCCCTATAGAACAGTAAGGAAAAGGATGCATTTGTTTAGAATGTTGCAAATAGCAAGATGAGGATTTTCATACCTACCTGCTTGATTTTGAAATTAAGGTTTCAGGATATAATATATTTTTAAAATCTTCTGATCTCTAATTATATTACAATATCTCCACCAGAGATCTCAGCCAATACATATTTTCTAATACTGCCTAAATATTCAAAAGCCTGGAAAATATATTCATGAACTATAACCCTTCTTTTAGTTCTCTCTTTCTCTCTCTCTCTCTCTTTCTCTCTCTCTCTCTCTCTCTTTCTCTTTCTCTCTTTCTCTCTCCTCTCTGTATATATAAATATAAATACACTTTAATCAATACTACTTATATATTATAATTATTTACAGATAATTATGAAAATAAAAATGTATAAAATAATGGTCCTATATGTAGACTAGTAATTATTTTATACTACTACTAATTATTTTCATATATAGAAAATTATTTTTATATTTAGAATCAACATAGAGTTATAAATTGGTTGAATTTTAATTGTTACATGAACTATTAATTTAATCTTTTTAGTGCTTTGTTTTTAATAAAGAGAAAAATACTAGTTCGTTAACAAATGAATTATTTTTCAGTATCTTGGGAATTTAAAATAATCAAACTATTTTAAGGAACAAGTCCATAAATGACGCTGTTTGACTTGACTACACACACTTGTGCATGAATTAGCTCAACCTGTGTTCATGGCTACTTAGTCAGGACTGATTACCCTCTGTCCTGTCACAGCAGTTTAAACACAGTTATGCTCACTCTGTTTAGAAGAGGATCTATGTATAGCCAGATGTTTTTACAGTAATCCACTTTTTATATGCCTCTAAGTGATTAATTTATGATGTTTTTCATGCTTTTAAAAACAGGTCTTTGAGAAACTTTTTATATACCTAAAATAACGCCCTGTGCAACATACCAATGGAAGGTAACTAGTAAATATTTTTCATTGTGCAATGAGCTCAATAAGCTTATCTTATAAGTTTCTCTAACTATATCTAATGTAAATTTGGTTTATCTACTTCACTTATTTTTCTTTCAAACTTTAAGGGCCAGAAATATTTAAAATAACCCTCAATAGCATGTTATCTTCCATTTCTTTCCATAAAGGCACATCAATAATCAATTCACATAGTGGTTAAACTATTACTCCACTCTTTATTAAAAATAATTTACTGAGAAGACTGAACTAATAGTACACACAACATTTAAAGTACAGCTGATTTGTAGACTTATAGTGATTCATAAATGTTTACAGAGATGCAAAAAACTGAGACTAAAATAATTATTTGAATATACTGAGATAGAAAGAATCAAATATATTCCCTATTATTTCATTTTAGTAAGCTTGTGTTTATTAGGTATTATAGACACTATAGAAAAAGCTGCCTGACTTTTATTTCATGAGTCAATGAATTCGTACCTAAGGTATAATTTGAATTTCAGTGAACAAAATCCAACATGGTTATGGCTTTTTTTGTTTGTTTGTTTTGTTCATAGTGGCATCCAGGATTCTGAACTTTGAGTAATGCTGTCTCTGTCACATGAAGTCCATGAACTGTTGTGTTGGTAGCTGGTAGAGTTATACTAACTTTCTATTTAATATAAAAGACTTGAGAACCTAGCTTGTATTAATTGAGAAAAGTGATGGTTCAGATCTGAGAATATTCCTCTTTTTCCATGATCCTGTGACTAGACATGCACATTACATCACTTCTATGAACTGAATTTCATCTGTGTTCCTTTGTACTTGAACCCAACCTTCAAAGCATTTTTGCTAGCTTGGGTTTTGCAATACTGTAGTTTCGTATTTCCTATTTGGTTCTTCTGTCCTCCCTAAGAAGATAAATTCCATAACTCAAAAAAGGGCAAATTTCCTACTTTTCTGCAGCTTTCCAGACCCAAGCAGCCTGTCTCCATCTACCTTCTGAGTCTTGCTCAACTAATGTGACAAAATAGTCACATTTGAATCTCAAATGGCCATGGAGCACTTAAAGAAATATTCAAACTCTTTAGTTATCATGGAAATGCAAATCAAAACAATCCCGAGATTCCATCTTACACCAACCAATCAGAATAGCTAAGATCAAAAACTCAGGTGACAGCAGATGTTGGTGAGGATGTGGGAAAAAATGAACACTCTTGCATTACTAGTAGGATTGTAAACTGGTGCAACCACTCTGGAAATCAATCTGGAGGTTCCTCAGAAAATTGGAAACAGATCTATCTGATGGCCCAGCTAGACTACTCCTGGACATATATCCAAAGGTGCTCCATTATACCACATGGCACATGCTTCACTATGTTCATAGGGGTCTTATCTGTGATAGCCAGAAGGTGGAAGTAACGCAAATGTCCCACAAAAGAATCAATACAGAAAATTGGTTCATTTGCACAATGTAATATTATCCAGCTATTAAGAATGAGGACATTATGAGTTTAACAGGCAAATAGATGAAACCAGAAAATATCATCCTGAGTGAGGTAACTCAGACCCCAAAACTCACACATGGTATGTCCTCACTAATAAGTATTTATTAGCTAAAAAAGACAGAATATCTAGGGTAAAATCCACAGAACTCAAGAAGGTTAACAAGAAGAAGTACCCAAGTAAGGGTGCTTCAATCCCATATGATAAGAAGAACACAATTACAGGAGGCAGAGAAGTAAGGAACCTTGGTGGGGCCAAGGAGGGGAAGGGGAAAAGGGGGACATGATCAGGTATGGAGGGGGCAGACAGAAGAGAAGCACTGAAGGCCAACAGAATGAATGGAAATATGCAACCTTGGGGGAGGGGGCTAGGAGGTTGGGGAGCCCTCTAAAAAGTATTAGAGACCTGGGAGGTGAGAAACTCTCAGTACTCAAAGGGAGGGACCTTAGATGAAATGCCCAACATTGGGGAGAGAGAAGTCTTAGAGTCTACCTCCAGTAGAAAAACAGGGTTTCAAGTAGATGGGTGAGCTTGCCATCCCACAGTCAAAAATTTTGACTCAGAATTTTTCTGTTTAAAAGAACTGCAGGGACAAAAATGGAGAAGAGACTGAGTGAAAGGATGTCCAGTGATGACCCAACTTGGTATTCATCTCATTGAGAGGCTCCAAGGACTGACACTACTACTGTTGCTATGGTGTGCTTTCAGTCAGGAGCCTAGCATTGGTGCTTGCTTCTGAGAGGCCCGCCAAGCAACTGACTGAGACAGATGCAGATATTTACACCCAATCATTAGAATGACTGAAGTCAGGGACCCCTGTGGTCAAATTAGGGAAAGGCTGGAAGAAGTTGAGAAGGAGGGTAACACCATATGAAGACCAGTGGTTTCAAATAACTTGGGCCCCTTAGATCTCTCAGACACTGAGTGATCAACCAGCACACATCATATCTATATATGCTACTACACACACACACACACACACACCACCACCACCACCACCACCACCAGCAGCAGCAGCAGCAGCAACAACAGCAGCAGCAGCAGCCACTACATATACAGCAGAGAACCGCTTAGTCTGTGGTGTGGCTTCAGTGGGAGAAGACATGTCTATACCTCTAGAGAGTTAAGACCCAGGAAGTGGGGAGGCCTAGCAAGGGGGGGGTGGAGACATCCTCTTGGAGACAGGGGGAAGAGGAATGGAATGAGGAACTGTCAGAGGGCAGAGCAGGAGGAAGACAATAACTGCATTGTAAAAAAAAATTAAAGATATAAAAAAGTGACTATTTTGAAAACTATTGTACCAGATTTTATACAGTTGATCTGACTCAATCCTGTCATACAAAATGGTTCAAAAGGATTAATAAATATCATCCTATACAATAGTAAGAAATTAGCATAGGACTCACTGAATAATAATTAGACTTTGAACATAATATAGCAAATAAACTTAGTTGTCATATATCAATGTTAGTATTTTGTTGGCTTTCTAAAAAATGGTACAATGGGAATTTTAAAAATTGTCATAACTACTTCTTTTGGGCTATAAGCCAGTATATTACTCAATATTTTAAATTTCATCACATATATTACAAATTTCATCTTCATAGTTTACTGCTTCCATATCCATAACATTTCTATTTTACATAGAGAAAGGAGAAGAGAGAGTTAAAAGAATGTATGTGTTGACCTTAATATATAAAGATTTACTCAAAATACTAAAAGACATGTTTGTCTTATTATTTTAAGTATTTATGTTAAAAAATCATTATAAGAAATAAGCTTGATGGCAATAAACCTACCTGACTCAAAAGAAACTGAAACTGAATGTGACAAATAGCTTCTGAAAATTGAACTTACAAATGACAGATACAGACATCCTTTATGATATCCTTTTTAAAATTAATTTATTTATTTACATTAAATGCTACACTTTCCCAGCCCCCCTGTCATATACCAAGGCTATTTTCATGACACCCTCCCTTCACCTAAGAGGCAGCAACAACCTGAAATTGATACTCTTCGAAGCGTCTTAATACCTCTTTATATGAATTTCATTTTCTTACCACAAAGCCTGTGTTCCTCTGGCTTCCCACATCCTGAAATATATTCATGGAATCAGTCATTCCTGCCATGTATTTATCAGTTTTCCCCAATACATAATCCATTCATTGGTGGATTCCAGTGGAAAAAAATTCTCTTCAAGAACAGCTTGAAACATACTAGTGTCTGACTTCATAAGACGTAAGAGAATAATTGGAGTTTGTCTGTAAATATTATAATGAGAAACAGTATGAGATTCAAACAGCAAATTTTGAATTACTGGATTATCATTGTAGATAAAAGGATACAGAAGTAAAAAGGTATACCTGCAAGTGAATTGTCCCAGAGATGAGGACACAAATAAGTGCAGGAACTTTGGAGAACAAGTAAATTGGGAGGGAAGGAGCACTGCAAGGTTTTATATTAAATATTTAGATGAGATGGAAAGAGATGCATAAATAGGTTTAGGTCAACTCTCCTCTTTGCATGCCATTCTGTAGAGATTATTATTATCATCATCATTATTATAAGTGTTTTCTCTTCACGAATCACTCTACACTACATGTTTACCTAATGATTATGGAGATTAAAAAAGAGGGCTTCAGAGTAAGAATTACAGGTGGTTGTTAGCAAGCCTGAGGGTGCTAAGTCTAGAAATTGTGTTCTATAGAAAAGCTGACAGTGTTAATAAGAGTTGAGTCATTTCTCCAGATGCTAAATTAAGTTAGTTTAGAAGATCATGATTTGGTGAGTTTATATGGGATGGATCCCCACTTGGGGCAGACTGTAGGTGTCCTTTCCTTTAGTCTTCACCCCATAATTGTCTCTGTATCTCCTCCCATGGGTATTTTGTTCCCACTTCTAAGAAGGACCAAAGTATCCACACTTTGGTCTCCCTTCTTCTTGACCTTAGGGGTTTGAAGCCCCATAGGAAGAACAACAATATGAAACAATCAGTACCCCTAGAGCTCCCAGGGACTGAACCACCAACAAAAGAGTACATATGGAGGGACCCACGGCTCCAGTCGTATATGTAGCAGAGGATGGCCTTGTAGGTAATTAATGAGTGGAGAGGTCCTTGGTCCTTTGAAGGCTCGATGACCCAGTGTAGGGGAATGCCAGGACCAGGAAGCCAGAGTGGGTGGGTTGGTGAGCAGGGAGGGGGGGAGGGATGGGTTTTTATTTATTTATTTTTTTTGAGGAGATACCAGGAAAAGGGATAACACTTGAAATTTAAATAAAGAAAATATCTAATAATAATAAAAAAGAAGATCATAATGGAGCATAAAAGATACGGATAGATACACAGATAAAAACTGCATACAGTTTATCTGTAGTTCATTTATTTACCATAATTACTTTATTATTCATGTAAAGTAAAATAAATATTATAACATGATTATTGTTTTCACACATGAAATTTCAATTCATTAAATAGTTTTAAAGCATTTATGATATATGGGAATAATCTGTAATTTGTAAATGTAATTTTTAATCTGCCAAACATAATATTCTTTTCAGAGGCTTAGCGTTGAATAAGCTTACTCTTTCTAGTTTGTTCTGAACTCTGGCTGGCTGGTTCAACTAAACTGTTCTGTCTCAAATTCCTCTCCAAGCTAACTCATTCAATCTAACTCCTCTCAGCTTCTCATTGAATTGTTCTGCTTGGCTGGAAACTATCTCCAGCAATATAGTCTAATCTTCTGGCTCTTTCCTAGTCTTCAACTGCCTCTATTGACCTGCACTGAACTGCATGAATTCATGAACAAATGCAACTACACTGCACTTCACTCACTGCACTAAAACACAAATCATTGACCTAACGGTGTGTGTATACAACTGCATTATAGCTGGATCACACGGACCTAGAAGGTTTTTAGATCTGATCAGTACAGCCATGATTTTGGATTAAAACTCCTCTAGAGTGTTTGTTTTTTAAAATACACAATGTGTGTGTGCGCGTACGTGCACGTGGGTGTGTATGAATTTGTGTATGTGTGTTTATGTATGTGTGTGAGTCTGTGTGTGTATATGAATTTGTGTGTATGTTTGTGTCTCTCTGTGTATAAATATTTGTGTGCATGTGTATGTGTGTTTTGATATACACACATATTCCTTGTGTAAACAAAACCTCACCAATCCATAAAATGTTTCTTGAAGGCAAAATTCTCATGGCTTTCCAGTCCTAGACAAAGAACCTTGTGCAACTGATGAATGTTGAGAATTAGATATATGGACTTCCCCATGGACTGTGCTACATACTGGTTATCCTATACCAATTGCTCATTTGTATGTTGATTTGTGGTCCTTTCATTTTTTTAATCAATGCCCTATCTCTTTTCCAGCACTTCTTCCACTCATTTTTACAATGGCATTGTATACATCCAAGCAGGGTACCTAATTTTATCTATATTATGGTAAACATTGTGGTTGATGGTACTTTTCAGAGCATATTTAAGTATATATGTTAACTATATGCTTGCATTAATCAAAGTATATCTATGGGAAACTGCAATTTTCAAAGTTTTAGATATGTAGTTTCCCTGGAAAATTACATATTAATGTTTTGGAAAAGGAACAATATGAATGTCATGATATTTTAACCTGCCAAGTCATTTTGCATATGTTGTTTCTTAACCATTCATTTTAAAGATCTATTGTTAAATATTTCTGAGTAATGTTTCATTTGTGTGAGTTATTGAAACTTTTTCTTTCTGCCACCTAGAATATTTCCCATTGTAAGATATTTCTGTTCCCTTCAAATGGCATGTATTTGGCTTTATTTGTTCAATTCCATGGGGTATGAAAGCAATCTGAAGACCAGCGAGCAGTGAAGTCTATTGTGTGTAGTTATGAGTTCTTCATTTTCAATGCTGCCAAGCCTGTTTCATTGTTTTTACTTTCTGTTATTGTTCTCCTGGTATTTCCAACTTGGCTTTAGCTCATCCCTCTTGGATATTTATAAAAGAGTTAGACATTAAATTAAATGCAGTATATTTCCTTCCACATAGAGTTCACCATGAGATCATAGCCATACTTTGATATTTTATGTTTGATTTTAGCTATCACTGGTCTTAGAACTAGTCTAGGACATTAAAATATTTAACCTTTATTAGAAAATTTTAATGCTTACTACTATTTATATTTGCTCATTTTAAGAAATAAAACCTGATGTTGAATACGAAGAATGGACTTGTTAGTCTTTTGTAAAATGTAACCTGTATTTTCCATATCTCACTTTAAAGGAGATCAAATTAAAGTAATGGTAAAAGTAACAAAAATTGTTTATTTCCATTCCTGTCAGCCTACCCTTTAAAATAATCAGCTCTTTTATAGTTTTATCCCATATGTTGAATTCTCAGGTTGATTTCTCTAGGTCTGCCTCTATTAGATAAATATTTTGTATAATCAGGTACACTGCTTTGATTTCCATTAGTGCAAATATTAAGCTAGGTCATGAATAATATTATTTTGCTTTACTTAATAGAGCTAAATATATATTGTATCCCAGTTGACTACTGAACCAAATTATGGGCCGGTCAAAATCACCAGGACAGTTATAAATAAAATAATATGTGCTGATTATTCCTAAATTGTACAAAAATTATAAAAAAAATACATGTAATATTAAATGCTGATAATAGACTCCTTTTAAAGTGAGTAAACACGAAGAATCAAAACATATATGCTTGTAGTTATTTTAATTTGATTTCAGAATCTTGATTTTCAGTTCAATTTACTTCTTTACATTATGTATTCCCTGGTTCCTAAAGGAACAGAAAGTCACCACTGTGCCAAATATTATTCCTTGATAAGTACCTGGCAGTTGGGTTTTTAAATACATATAAACAAATTTCCAACCTTTCAGGGAAATCTTAATACTTTTAAAGTTTTTCTAACACTCATCATGTATAGAAGGGATTGTTTCCTGGGGATGGCAGAATTTTGTCTCTTGTAGCTACCTTCACATTTATAACACATTCTGCGACTATACTGAAATGCTATAATATAAGTCTTCTCCCTTCTTTTCACATTCATAAGTTAAAATCACTACAAATTCTTCTTCTAGCTTAATAGCTAAAAGAAAGTGGAGTGTAAATATAGTTATTTTTAAATTTAAGCTATTAAATAGAAACAGTGTTTAGCAGGATCAAGTGATAGTCTCTTTACAAGATGACTTAATCTTGCTGGGACACAAGGAGCTCTGTGTTGAAAACTGGTGACATCCACAGTAGTGTCTGAGTTTGGTGACTGTGTATGGAATGGATCCCTAGGTGGGACAGTCTCTGGATGGCCTTTCCTTCAGTTTCTGGTCCAAACTTTGACTCTGTATCTCCTCCCATGAGTAATTTGTTTCCCCCCTTCTAAGAAGGATCTAAGTATACACACTGTGGTCTTCTGTTTTCTTGAGTTTCATGTGATTTATGAATTATATCTTGGCTATTCCAAACTACTGGGCTGATATCCACTCATTAGTGAGTGTATACCATGTTTGTTCTTTTGAGATTGAGTTACCTCACTCAGGATGATATTTTCTATTTCCATCAATCTGCTTAAGAATTTCATGAATTCATTGTTTTTAATAGCTGAGCAGTACTCCACTGTGTAAATGTACCACATTCTCTCTCTCTCTCTCTCTCTCTCTCTCTCTCTCTCTCTCTCTCTCTCTCTCTCTCTCATTAATATCTAGGTTCTCAGTATCATGCCTCATTTTTCTCTTGTTGAATGGGACTTAAGTCCAATTGAGGAGCTATTGTCTATTTCCAATGTATGTTTGCTACTAGCTATCTTCAAAGCAAGAAAAAGACTAGGATGGTCTAAATCTTCTTTTTATGTTACCTGACATTGGAAACTTAGAAAATATTTTTTAATCTTTAAATTATCATTTAAGAAACCTAGTTATTTGAGAGCCTCCATTGACCCATAAAGAGCTAGAAATAATAGCATCTGTCTTTAATTCCAGTGCATCTATTGGAAGATGGGAGGCAAAATTAAGAAAATATTCAGAAGCTCATAACATATCTATGCTGGCAAACACAACATGAAGAAATCAACAAAACAACAAAAATTACTTCCAACAAAAGAATCAAACACTGAACCATATTTCAAACAAGGTCGAATTCAAATGCTAACATTGGAGGTTGTCATTTTACCTCAAAATTACACCATGCCATGACACTTGGACACTCACAGCCCCCTCCTTCCTCCCCCCAACCACCGTTGTTGTCTTTTATTTTCTCATTTATTTGTAGGTTTGTTATAGGCACTGGACAAGGAGATTCATCTAACTCATTTTTCTGACTATCTCATAGTGTTGGAAGATAATATGTACATGTTTTAGGGAGAGTTTCTATTCCCATGAAGGGCCACCATGACCACAGCAACTCGTAAAAGAATGATATTTATTTCGGGCTTGCTTATAGGTTCAGATGATTAGTCCATTGCTATCATGGCTAGAAGCATGGTTATATGCACACAGATATGCTGATGGAGAAGTAGCTAAAAGTCCTACATCTGGATTGACAGGCATTAAAAGAGAGACACTGGGCTTGGATCCAGCATCTGAAACCCCAAAGTTCACCATCACTGACATACTTCCTCCAACAAGGCCACAGCAACCACAAGAAGGCCATACCTCCCAATAATCCTACTCCCTATAAGTCTGTGGGGATCATTTTTATTGAAACTATCACACTACACTACCAAAATTGAAAAGCAGTCATTAATCTCACCCACATGTGAACTAGGATAACTATAATAATGACTGACCTGAAACAAATAGGTTCATTGTTGAAACTCAGACACAAATGTTAGGGAAGTAATTAACAACTATTTTCTGATTTGATTTAAGGATTATTCCATGAAGTCGAACCAATATTAACATTGTTAATGAGACCAAGAACACATCACTATATATGAAATAGGTCCTAAGGGAGAAACTATAACTATAACTATAACAAAAATATATACATTATGTATATGTATGTGTATGTGTATGTGTATGTGTATGTGTATGTGTATATGTATTTAACTGCAAAATTTCAAATAATGTAACTGTCCAAGAAAGAAGCAATTACTGACGTTATTACATATTATGGAAGTACTGATCCATTATCATAAATTCTCTCTGTAAATATTAAAATAAATATTTCAGAGAAGCTACAAGCTTTTGTTTAATTTGATAAAAATAGAAATTCCACTTAAAATGATGAAGTTCACCATGGAATACGAACATATATTATGAGGAGAAGTAGAGCAACCTCCATATATTATTACAGGAAAATTAACTTTGCTTATTTATCCTTTCTACATTAATACTGAGACTACAGTTATAACAGTTTCTAATGGTCTCTCATTGATGTTATTTCAAGAAAGCAGAATCAGATGAGTCTGTGCCCTTAGAGAAAAATGAACACTTCCCACATAACTACACTTCCAAATACAGATGTCAATGAGAACTGGTGAGTTAACCTTTTAAAGACAAAAACAAATCCTGCTTCCAGTCTGTTAATGATGTAGAAAGGGAGAAGGTGCTTCTGGAAAACCAGCCAAGTAGAGACAGCCTACCATTCTGTGATAAGCAACCCAACCTGCAGTTTGCTATTAGCTCACCCCAGAAACACTAACACCATGTCAGCAGGCTAATACGTCATTCTGAGTAGATGTGCTTTGAATAGCCTATGGATATTTTTTGCCTTTTCCCCTATACAAGATTAAAACCATATGAATATTTCATGATAAACTATCAACATGATTTTATATATCCTTCAATACCTACTAGGTATTTGAGAATTATTCATTCTTTGTCCATAAAATAATAGACTCTCACAGATTTCTAGATGTTGGGCAGTGGGTGTGGGGGAAAGAAAAGGAGTGGGAGAAATCCCGCATCCTACCAGAGTTCTGGAGCTCTGGGCAGGCAGAAGCAGAAGGAATGCTGCCCTCTTTCCACATGGCCCCTGGTGGGTGGCTGGCTGTGGGAAGCCATGGAATCCCAGCTCTCCAGGGGTGGACAAGGGGCAATCCTAAATAACAGGTTCTCAGTCTTGGGCATCCCAGACAACACTGGATACTGTGGAAGACCTGAGAACAAAATGGGGGCTCCGGGTAGGCTCAGTCAGCCCTGGGGATGAAGGGAGGAGAGGGCAGGGAGAGAGGGGGCACTGGGTGGTTCCCACGTGGGAGAGAGTCCTTGGTCCAGTGTGTGGCCGGAACACAGGAAGGTCTCCCAGAGGGAGGTTAGACACAGTTAGGGGAAAGCCTATCCCATCATTCAAAGACAACAGGCCTTGATTAGCAGAGACAGTCTGTGGCTTTAGAGCTTCATTGTAGAAAAGCAGGGAGAAAGAGAGAAGGGAGAAAGAGGGAGAGAGGCAGGCCATGGCCATATGGAGAGAGGGGGAAGGGAGATAGAGAAGGAGGGCTAGAGAGTAGGAAAGGTGAGAGCTTAAAGAGATCAAGGAGGGGCCAAGTGGCTCCTTTTATAGTGATCTGGATCATCTTTCTGTTGTCAGGTAACTATGGGGAGGAGCATACTTAGCTAAGGTCAGGTAATTGTGGGGGTGGAGTCTAGCCAGAATTCCAGGAGCTTGGGACATTGTCTACATGACTGATAGTCACACATTTCTCCTGTGGGGCTGTTGGGGGCAGTAACTTCTACAGGAGCCAGAGGTCCAGGAGACATGATTGAACACCTTCTGTCCCATGTAGGTGAAAATCACCAGCCATCGGGTCCCCCAGGGTTCTAGATCTTTGCTCTACTAGAGACCAGGCTGTCTGTGCAGAACCCACTACCTCACATCTAGAGACTTAATAATTAACCCTGAAAGGAGCTCATGTCTCTAGCTGCATACATAGCAGAAGATGGCCTAGTTGGCCATTGTTGGGAGGAGATGCCCTTGGTCTTGCAAAGATTATATGCCCCAGTACAGGGGAATGCCAGAGCCAGGAAGTGGGAGTGGGTGGGTTGGGAGTAGGGCAAGGGGAGGGTATAGGGGACTTTCAAGGTAGCCTTTGAAATTTAAATGAAGAAAATATCTAATAAAAATTTGTTAAAAAAATACAAAACCCTGAAAGGTCAAACATTTTACTCTGAACTCAGATATAAAATTGACATGGGACTATGTGATTAGGGATCTAAGCTGTCAATGCTGTTTCCCTGTTTTACTAGGACCGAATCATGTATCTTGTAACATGGATCAAAATAAGCATTCTGTAGAGGAACATATAGTGAAGACTTAGCTTTGTGGACCAGGACCAGGTGGCCTCTGGCACAGTTAGTGAAACTTCTGGACATGAAAACAGTGAGCCATGAAGAAAGGGATATAGCAAACACATAAGTGGATGCTCTCAGTCAGCTATTGGATGAATCACAGGGCCCCCAATGGAGGAGCTAGAGAAAGTACCCAAGGAACTAAAGGGATCTTCAACCCTATAGGTGGAACAACATTATGAACTAAACAGTACCCCGGAGCTCTTGAATCTAGCTGCATATGTATCAAAAGATGGCCTAGTCGGCCATCGCTGGAAAGAGGCCCAATGGTCATGCAAACTTTATATACCCTAGTACAGGCCAAGAAGTGGGAGTGGGTGGGTAGGGGAGTGGGGGGGGAGGGTATGGGGGACTTTTGGGATAGCATTGGAAATGTAAATGAGGAAAATACCTAATACTATATATATATATATATATATATATATATATATATATATATATAGAAAGGGATATAGCTCTTCCATGGAAGATTTACTTTAAAAGCAAGCAACTAACTAGATTTGATCAGTAGGAGTGGAGTTTGTTAAACATTAACAAATATCACATTATATCAGAAAATATTCAGTTTCATAAACAGTCAAATTTATTTTATAGATTCAACTGAAAATTTATTACTCAGATTGCATTTATTCTGTAGAAGCCTCTAAAGCCATTTGTGAAGTCATTCCTCAAAGTTAGATCAGAAACAGTCTCTGCTTCAGCTGAGTAAGTAAAAGGCAGACACACTTCTCAGTAAATCAAAAGGTATAGGAGGCATCAACTTCTGGCTTCCTCTTTATCAATATAACTATACTTACTTATACATATTATACATTGTATGAGTCCAATATTTACTTTTTTAATATTTCAAACCCTAAAAGTAACATGTTAATATTGGGTTTGGTGTAGAAATAGATACACAATACATGTATAAATCTAGAAGTCATGTGTCACAACAGACTAACCATTTACTAGTCAGAAAATAATTCAATGTTTAAGAAAGGCATATTATTCAAATCAAAGAGAACTTTTTAAATGTTTAATGCTATTAATGCTACCTTTAACCCAGATCTGAAATATTTGTAGAAGTGTTTATAACCTTTGTTTAATAAAGGAACTAACCAAAGGAGGACAAGGGAAACCTGTTCTGAGATCTGAATTTATGTCCAATTGTGTGCATATATAAACTGATTTATAAATGTATGTGCATAGAAAAGTATATGCAAAATAGCTGCATATATTCGTCAATGAGACCTGGAGATGTAAAGATCCTAATTATACTAACAAATGTAACAGATGATTTTATTTCATCATTGTAGTTATTATTTTCAAGATACTTTAAAAAAATATATTAAAATTTGAAATTGTCCAGTTATTGAATTTAGAGATAAAGTTACGATGTTAAAGAATAATTTATGTGCTAGTGAATTTAAAACATTAAAGTCCACAATACCTATAATAGGAAATGTTGATGTGTGTGTGTGTCTATGTGTTTGTGTGCGTCTATGTATACCTCATACAGAAAGTTTCCACTATGTCTTTCTTTTGCCTCCTTTCATAATTTTGTACTGATTTTTGACACACCTAGTTATTTAATGATATAGAACATGCTTAATTAGGTATTTAATGCTATACTTTGATAGATTAGCAAACCTAAAAATGATAGGAACAACATTATTTCTGTCTTAGTGTATTCTTAGCACTACAGCAGTGCATGAGTTACAGAAATAAATTAGTAAAAGTTAATTGATCACCATCCCCAATAGTTAAAACACAGATAGAAGAAAAAAAGTATGCTAACAAATTGTTTGCACAAATAATCTTCTACAGGTTTAACTTTAATTTCTAGGGTAATTTATATTTTATCTCCTAAAGATGTCTGATTCGTCATTCTTTGAGGAAGTACACCAAGGAAGACAAAGTGTCTGTGTGGATCCTGCACTTGGCCAAAAAGAAAAATCAGCCTGCACTGGTAGCAGCTGGGATCCATTGAGAAAATGCTCAGTTGAGCTTCTGATAAAGTATATAGGAGATCACCACTCTCAGTTACTAGATTGATAATATATTTTCTAAATGTTTGTATAGGAAGCAGTTATACTTCCAAACAGTACTTTCATAACTCCATCTAATTTTGACCTTATAAGAATAGGAGATGGGAAAAAATACTGGTAACTTTTTTCATTGCTCAAACATGGAATTCAGGAAGAGAAAAATTAAGATAGGTAATCCCAGGTTTCATACATCTGAGCTCATTGTTCTGGTCAAGCAGATAACCTGGCTCCATGATATAACCATTATTTTGATGTGCACAAGAACAAAAGATATGTAACTCAGCAGCCTAAATATACTTAACAAGTCACTCATCATAGCAAAAGGATAGAATGATGAGAAAATACAGCCTGCATATACTGTTGAGTTTTAGTAATCAGAAGAGTAACTTTCTCATTATTGTATATATATGCTTACATATGCAATATATGTAATACATATATTAATATATCACAAAAAACAGGCACTGCAGCCAGATAAGTGTTGGCTGCTTTTTTAGCACTGGGACAAACTAATCTCTATGGCTATATATGAAAATGGCACTGTAAAATAATTGGCTTGTTGTGAGGAAGCACATCATATTTGTTACAGAAGGTAATTCACAACCAGTTACATTTTCCTTCCCCTCATAAAACTATATAATATCCATTAAATTTATAGAAGATAGATATCTTCCATGTTATTCATTTCAACTATCATGTGAATTTGTTGGGCCAATATAGACTGAAATTTTTTTTTATACACTTGAAAAATCGGGGATGACTGACACATTTTTCTCCAGTGACAGAAAAAAGTTGTTTTGTAGGATTTCCTTACTTTTTAGATCTCCCTATCTGAGACCTGATTAGAAGAGAAAACTGACACCTTGCAACTATGTATGGTGTAGCAATGTCCTAAGGGTGGATGAGTGATGATGCACTCTCCCTATTCTACCTACACTCCTGTTTCTGCCATTTACCTTCCTCACAAAATGTTAAGGAGGGGCGGCAAGATGGCTTAGCGTGTAAGAGCACTGACTGCTCTTCTGAAGGTTCTGAGTTCAAATCCTAGCAACCACATGGTGGCTCACAACTACCAGTAATAAGATGACACCCTTTTCTGGCATGTCTGAAGACAGCAATAGTGTACTTATTTATTTTAATAAATAAATCTTTGGGCCAGAGCAAGCAAGGACTGAGCAAACGGGGCCAACTGGAGTGAGCAGAGATCCTAAAATTCAATTCCCAACAACCACATGAAGGCTCACAACCATCTGTACAGCTACAGTGTGCCCATATACATAAAATAAATAAATGAATCTTTTAAAAATGTTAAGGAGATAAGTCCTTTAACTCATTGAAGTTTCTTTGTTTCCATGAAAATTTTATTTGAAAGAATTAAATCATTTTATTCAATTCATTTAAAAGGTTTCTCCATCCACCCTAAAGGATATCACTATAGTAATATTTCTGTAAGAGTAATAAATAAGCACTATATTAAGTACTCTCATTAACTTAGTACTGAATTAGTTGCTGGTTGTGGTAAAGTTAACTTTTGGGTAGAGAGAACATTATTCCCTGTAATTGAGAGTTCAATGTCCCATTACTTTCAGTTTCCAACTTGTTGAGTAGATGGCAGGTCAAGCATGGATCTGAGGGCTGAATCTTACATTATATAATTAAATCTTTACAATAAATGAATGAAGTTAAGTGTTGTGTTTTATAAAAGAAAAAGAAGTCAGGATCATGTTTGGTAGAGGGGTGATATGGTGAGGGGTAGGGGTGTGAGGTGGGTGGGGAGAAGTGTACCACTGTGGACCCATGCTGAGGCTTCCCTTCCCCCTGAGGTACCAGCCACAGGGTATGGTATAGAATAGAGTTTATTTAGGACATGGGAAGGGGAGTTGGGAAGAGAAGAGAGAGAGAGAGGGGGGGGGGAGACCAAGAGACAGAGAGACAGAGAGATGAAGAAGAAGAAGAAGAAGAAGAAGAAGAAGAAGAAGAAGAAGAAGAAGAAGAAGAAGAAGAAGAAGAAGAAGAAGAAGAAGAAGAAGCACCAGCAGCAGCAGCAGAAGCAAACAGTTATGATGAAAGGTAACTGTGGCATGGAGCCTAGAAGAAATTCTAACAGTAAGGGCTTCCACTATCACATTTTCCCCCTAACTTGTGATACAGTTACCTTATTTGAGATAAATTACAGAAAGCTTTATCAAGATTGGGGAGGACTTTGCTATTGTTGAGGGTTTTCTTGAGGTTTCTTTGAACATTTTTCATATGACAAGCTTCATTAGCTTGCTCTTTTTATGAAGTTTTTATGATTTTCAGCAATTTCCAAGAATAGAATGTTGGCTATAAAAATGTGTTATGCTATATAACAATAATCTTTGTCTTCCTTTGGTCTCTGATATTT
Organism: Mus caroli; assembly: GCF_978045245.1. Taxonomy (NCBI): domain Eukaryota; kingdom Metazoa; phylum Chordata; class Mammalia; order Rodentia; family Muridae; genus Mus; species Mus caroli. Next base: position 63,195,938 of record NW_028227261.1, read on the forward strand.
AAGTATTTTCAGGAGGATAGTATGCCTACTACCAATTTTCTACTTCAAATGCTAATTTGCTTAGCATAAATGTTGGTTTGAAAAACACATGGTATCACATATGGGACCCAAGGAATGTTTTCTTACTATCTCATTTTATAGATAAGGAAAGAAAGAAAGGTTTAGAGAGATCTTCCTAAAAGATCTCTCTAAACCTTTCTTTCCTCTAAGTTTCTTTTCCTAAAAACACAGGTCTCCCAACCAGAACATAGAATTATATATTCTCTTTTGTTCTTATATTTACAATTACTCCATCATTATACCTTGATTTTCCACAATTCCTCAGAAATATTCTTGATGACATACTATTTGTTAATAAAAACAAAAAGGCCCAGTTTATGTTAACAAATAGTATCTGTCATCAGGAATATTTCTGAGGAATTGTCAAAGACATATTTGGAATAGTCTGTATTATAAATGACCTCAGAAATATACTATATAGAGAATCAGGCCCAGTTTAAACCAGGCATGCACACCTTTAATCCCAGCACTTGGGAGGCAGAGGCAGGTGAATTTCTGATTTGGAGGCTAGACACTACAGAGTGAGTTCCAGGACAGTCAAGGCTACACAGAGAAACCCTGTCTCAAAACAAACAAACAAACAAACAAAAAAGCACAGTTTAGCCCTGTTTTAACCTTAGGAGTGAGGTTACTCCAGTCTTTATCAAAAAACTACACAATTTTAGGTTTCTCAATTTATTCTTTTAAAAACTCATAGCCAGCTGTGATGACACCTGCCTTTAATCCCAACTTATGGGAGGAAGTGGGAGGAGTATCTCTGTGAGTTAAAGACTAGTATGGACTACATAGTGACTTCCAGGACTCAGTCAGCTATATAATAAAACCCTGTTTGATAAAATAAAAATAAAAATAAAGAAAAGCCTTTTATGTTAATCCATAGAACAGGATTTCACTTTTCTTCTTTTAGCATCTGAACTACCCATGATCTAAGATGTATTTCTGTGGATTTAGAGTCTAAAATGTCACCACATGCTGAGCCTAATAATAACACATAATAATAACTGCTGTGAAGGTTGTTACCCTGTCAGCCCTATTTTTATTTCATTTAAAAAATAATAATTTCAGTGCCCATTGCTGTGCCTCTGAATACATTTATAAATCAAAACCATATTTTACATTTTTTCAAGAGAGAATATCAACATCCTGATCATTTGGAGCTCTAGAGTCAGTCCAAATGATGGCCTTGGCTGCGAGCAAAAAAGACAGTGATTTGTAACTGGATAAGAGCTGATGTGGATGTTGGCGAAGAGCCGATTTAGAAGCACAAGGATGTGGGTAGCTTTACAGTTTATCTAGTTCAATTTTCATGATGTTGAATTAGTGTTTCTTCCTTCAAAGCAATATAAAAGTGCATAAAATATTAATATCAAATAACTGTCTACTTAGTATTTACTTTTATTGTGCACATGTAATCATGTCTTAACAGCAACTTCAATGTGATCTTAAGAGTAGACCTAAGTGATAGATGCATTTCTATCACAACGATTGCAACTATGGTTCATGAATATCACTGAAGGAGCAGATGATAAAAAATTTTGAATAAATTAAATTGTAAGGGCAAGAGACAGAACTGAAGAAATAGAAACAATGTTACTCTAGATGAATTTTCATAAGTATGTAACATGCCTTAGGCACTTAGCATATGGATGGTAAGTGGGACTCTAGAATATTTATACTATGAGGGGTTTAGCTCAATCCAAATATTATACAGGAACATTTTTTGTTCAATACACACACAGTACAAAGAACTTTGATGTAGACTGAAATTAATTACAATTTATATAATTCTATTTGTACATACTAATCATACAAAGTAGAGGGTTTTATCAACATTTTCATATTACCACCTCCTGTTGTGTGACAATATTTCTCCTGGAAAGACTCAACCTATATTTACTGACCCCAGAAGGATAGACCATGGTTGACTAAATATGAAGACCACAAATGTCCAACTTGGTCAAAAAAATAAATTTTTGTAGTCACTTACAGGAAAATGGGTGAGTGGTTACTTACAGGACCAGAACTGAATCAAAGGCAGTTACATTACCAAAGCCCATCCCATAATTGCTGACAACTCACAAAAGCTGGGAACCCATAATACACTGAAGGCAGTTGACAAGGCTGAAGCGTATTCTTTTCAAGTGACTCAATTTGTCCTAACCTCTTCTGAGCAAGTATCCTTGTTTCATTTCTCCAAGCAGCTGGTCTGGCCTCTTACTTTTCTTGGCAGCTTGGCTTCTGTGAGAGTAACTCTCAGCAGGCATTTTTGCTTACTCTGGAAGGAGCAAACTAGTGAGTCTGACCAATTTCAGGAATTTTCTGAAGCTATTTTGAGTTTTTAATCTTTTTCTTAAGGGGATTCCCTGGGAGTTGGAATGTTTCAATCTCATAAGAAAATACTAAACAATAAGCCTACTATGACATTTTCTCACTTCCCAACTTTGGTTTTCATTTTTAAACTTAAAATATCCCTTTAATTTTCCTTGTCATTTTTCTTTTTTAATATATGTTTTTATTATCTTGAGTATAATATAACTACATAATCCCCTGTTACTTTTTTCTGCTCCAAAATCCTTCCATATACCCTTTATCTATTTGGTCCTGGCCTCACTTTTTAGATTGTTGATACACACATAGACACACACACACAGAGACACACACACACATATGTGTATATATACATATATATTCACATATATACATACATATTCATATATATATATATTCACATACATATGCATGTGTGTTAAGGACTGACCATTTTCTTTAGGTTGGTTATGATTTTCTATAAAGTAGCTATAAAGAGAAGCTTTTATTAGGGATAAAATTTTCACTTATCTATAGGATAAAGAATAAATATTTAGATTGTGATTAGGAACGTTGCTTGTTTAGTATATTGGACGTGATAGATTCTCCTCTAAGATCTATTCCTTAACTGACCCAGGTAGGTAAGTAGTTTTTCTTGTAGCAGGTGTGATTATCCTTTGGTTGAATTGTTGGTTACTACCATGGTATCAATTTCAGTAGTATACTCTTCAAATCATCAAGGAAGCTATACTCATGACACTTTTATCTTCTTTTAAAAAAATGTATATGTGAAGAAAGAGAAATCAATACACCTCTATTTCTGCGTCTGCTAATTTACTTAACATGATCTTTAGTTCCACCCATTTTTCTTGCCAATGTCATAACTTGATCTAAATGAATGTACATTAGTCAATTGTTTATGTGTACTATATTATTTATTCCATAATTTTATGATGAACACCTGTGTGTATTTTTATGATGTGTTGATTATTAATGCAACCTCTTTTGAAATTGGGCATGGTGTTATAGACAGTTTACTGTGAACAAGAAAATTAAAGAAACATTTAATGTTGGGGGTAGTTTCATAAAATACTAGTGATGATCTAAATATTTTCAAATTTAAAATATTTCATTTCTCTTTTTAAATCAGGTTGGTTGTCTATATTTTATTTTTTCATTACCAAATATTCTGTATATGTATCCTCTAAAGAGTTTTCATTCAGTCATGATAGGTCTCTTTTTTGTGAGTGTCCCATAACCTCAGTAATGGTCTCAGGCCATGGGACTTTTCCTTGAGCTGGATTCTACTTTGGGCCTATCACTGGAACTTCTTTTCCTCAGGCTTCTCTCCATTTCCATCCCTGTAATTCTTTCAGACAGGATTAATTATGGGTCAGAATTGTGACTATGGGATGGCAACCCCATTTCTCCCTTGATATCCTTTCTTCCTGCTGGAGGTAAACTCTATATAAGTTTCCTCTCCCTAGTGTTGGGCATTTCATCTAAGGTCCCACCCTTTAAGATCCAACAAGCAGCTGAAAGAGTCCAATGGAGATGTTTATACCCAACCAATAGACAGTGTGGGGAATTGTAGACTGATCTCCAGTTGAGCTGAGGTCTTTACCCCAGAAATGGTGATAATTCACCTACATGACCTGGTAGGCATTCCCTCATGCCCCTAGAACTCTCGCTCCTGCCTAAGTTATCACCCCCCACAGCCCCCACAAGAGAAGCATGGCTAGAAGTCACGTAGGCAATGGCCCAAGTTTCTGACCTTCAGGCTAAACTCCTCCCCAGTTACCTAGCAATAATAAGATAAGACAGCATACATTAAAAAGGGCTGTTCAGACCCTGCTTGCTCTCCTACTCATCTCTCTGTCTCTCTCTCTCTTACTTCTCACTCTCTTGCTTCTTACCCCTCACTCTCACCCTCTCTCCTCTCTCTTTGCCTTCTCCTCTCCTCTCTCGCTCTTACTCTCTTTCTCTCTAGCCTTTCCTCGCTCTCTCTCCTTCTCTCTCTCTCTCTCTCTCTCTCTCTCTCTCTCTCTCTTTCTACCTTGTCTCTTTCTCCCTGTCTTTCTATAATAAAGATCTAAAACCATAGAGAGTTTCTGCTCTAGTCAAGATCCACTGCACTCACTCTCGACTCAACCTCTTCTCTCATCCCTCTCTCCCATAACCCCGGAGCTTTAGCAAAGAAGCTCTGGGAATCCCAGATAGGGCTGCCTCTTGCCACCCCTGGAAGAGTGGGTCAGATGATTAGATGCCCACCCGAGGATGAGTGGAAGGTATATAGCAGCCCTCCCATGCCTGACTGACCAGAGTATAGGAGGAACTCTGGCAGGGAATGGGTCTCCCCTTTCCACCTCTTCCCTGGGGCCCTTTTTAGTTCCCAACAGGATAGAAGCAGCTAACCTCTGTTGTTAAATAAGAGAAGACTGGGAGAAGCTGAGGAGAAAGGTGATCATTTGTAAGAACAATAGCAGTCTTAATTAATCTTGATCCCCAAGATCTCTCAAACACTGGACCACCAAACAGTCAGTATATACTAGCTGATATGAGGCCCCCAACATACATACAGTAGGGGACTGCTGGGTCTGTGTTTATTCAGAGATGATGCACCTAACACTCAAGAGACTGGAGGCCCCAGAGATTTTAAAGGTCAGGTGGGGTGGAGGGTGGGGACATCCACATAGAGACAGAGGGTTGGGGAGGAGGTATAGGATATAGAACAGTCAGAGGGTGGACTTGGGAGGGGGCATAAAATATAGAGTGTAAAAAATAATTAATTTAAAAGAATAAAAAATAAAAATAATAAAAGAAGAATTGTCACCCAATAACTCAATAATAAATTATTAATGGGTTTTTGTTTTGTTTTGCTTTGCTTTACTTTGCTTTAGAAATGAAGTTGAGCTGAGAAAAACTACTTTAGAAAACAACTGAGAAAGCCACACTACAAATGTTTACATGCCCATACAATACAAAAAGTGACTGGTATGTGTTACTCTGAACATGTGCAAGAAAGAGAAGCCTGAAGTTACACAGAGGATATAGACATATATTTAATCTAAATTTATTCTTGAAGCATTCTCTCGGGGCAATACTAGCTATTAAATCTCTAGTTACACTGTGCAATTGAGCAAAACTTGAAGTGAATGAGTGCAAGAAACGAGAATTATAATTTCTTTCCTTCTGAGAATGTAATTGCCCCCAGTGTGCTATATTCTGCACAGTTGAACTATGGGTAGAAAAGCAACTAGATGAATAGCAAACTTTTGGCTAATATTATTGTATTTGTTTTTAGTGTTAATGCATGTTTCTGTTTTTAGCCATTTGCTGAAATTTAAATTTGGATATATTAAATCTTTCACACTAACATTTTATAAAACACTTTTTAAAAATTATAATGATACTCATGCTATGTGCAAGGCGAGTTGGGAACACCAGGGGAGGCCCATGTGAGAAGATAACATGTCCTTTATTTACCATTTGGAAGCTTCTTTGTCATGTATCCAAATCACTAAATGTTTGACAAGCTCTGGAAGAAAAGAAATATAAATCAATGCCACATGTATAAAAGGAACAGTTTTAAGAAATAATGATACATCAATAAAAACAGATATTATATAAACAGATTATACATGTCAGATATTTGTATATATATATATATATATATATATATATATATATATATATATATATAACAGATTATGTATATGTTAATTTTTTTCATGGGGACCTTGGTTTTTATTACTATCAAACAATGACACTGCTGTATTAAGTAATACCAACAATAATACTGCCATATTAAATTTTTTGATAACTACACTGCTTCCTCCAAACCCTGTCCCTTGCTCCTCTTCTGTGCCTCAGCTTACAGCTAGGTTGCATTCTTGATTACTTAGTCATTTTTTCCACCTGCCAGGTCCTATTATACTGTTAAGTATTCTGTTCTAAGATAACTGGAAATGTTAGCATCCTGTCTATTATGCTTTCCCTTTGACAAAATTACCCCAAACCCTCTGTTAAAGTAACTGGCTCTGGAGATTGGGGAAAGAAAATAGGATTTACTAGGAGACTGGAGTAACATGGAAGTGCATACTATTGGACAGAAAACAGGTTGGTTAGGTTAATGTTTTTAAGTTTCTCAATTTCAGTCATGGTCACAAGTGATGATTTAAAAAAGGGAACACATGTATGAATCCCACATTAAATAATAATAGTTTGTGTGGGAAAAGAGAAAGCAAAGGAAACAAATATTTTTTCAGTAGAAACAAGCAAAAATATTAATAGAGATGAAGAAATAGAACTTTATTTTTATTTTTAACACAGGTACTCTAGTGTTGCACAACAATAAAGAAGACAGAAAAAGTTTTAGCATTTCGTAATTCACATTTGATAAGTGCTTTGAGTTCCTATCTAAATATTTATTAAGCAATTTCATACTATTTAAAATTGTTTGTTTTTCTAGCTGCTAATAGCTTTGGATTGTTGGCAAAATTAAACAGGACCTAAGGGTATTATTATATTCTAATATGGAGTATCCAATGAGAGAAGAAGCTGAAATGAAGCAGCAAAGCAAAGAAAATGCTAAACATTGACATGACATTTTAACATGCTCCCTCTGAAACCAAGGGAGTTCAGACAATTTTCATTAAAAATAAGGAATGATTTTTCTCTCACAATTATTGCCTTTTATTAGCACATAGTTCATCTAAGAAATACTTTTGAAATAAAAATAAACTTTAGCAAAGAACAATATATAATTTTCAAAACAGCAGGTAAATCAATCCTGAATATTCGGTTGAACTCAATTTAAATGACTTGCGTCTTGGTTCAATATGCATTCTTATTTTTGAAAATTTTATTACATTTAACTAATTCCTTAATGGATGTATGAGAATGTTTTTGCCAGAGCATTCTTGTAGAAGTCCAAAGTAATCATGAGGAGTTGATGCTTTCCTTCTACCAGGTAGGACCTGGGAGTCAAACTCAGGTCATCAGTGTTACCATCATGTACCTAATAAGCCATCTGACCAGCCTTCAGAATACAGTCTAACAAGAAATATTAATTACTGTCATGATACATATTATTCTCCTTTGTTCTAATGATCTTTCTTAGGGTCTTAGAGCTGGGACAGCAAATCAAGTGATATAGCGCTAGCCTAGCAAAGCCTACATTTGTCCTCCAGTACTATGTAACCCCAGTATGATTATGCAGATTTGCAATCCCAGCACTGAGGAGGTTGAGGCAAAAGATCAAAGTTCAAGTTCCCTAACCCTGTGGTGCTTTTCCCCCTCTTTGAAAGTAAACGATTAAATTTGTTTTGTTTTGTTTTTGATTATTTACTTTAACCTGTGCTCAGTGGAAAATGTGCCCATTCTCCCTTAATATTAAAGAAATAATATATGTAACCTTTAGTAAAGATTTTACAAATGAATTCTTCATTCACATAAACCACTGTTACAAAGAAAACCTCATATACATAAATACACTCCTAGACAGAAGAGGAAAGTAAAGAATGTTTATCAGTTTGATAAAGTTGAAATAATACTTCACTACACTTCTATGCAACTGCGGATCCACTTCAGCTATATTCCATTCTAGCAAGTGCAAGTATCTAAGACTTAGATATAGGAAAATAATGTAATTATTTTTAAAACAGTATTGACAATAGTACTTACGGATTGTACTATCTGCTTTTTCTAGGGTAATTGTGAGATTGACTGGAGGGTTCTATCTATTTAACTATTTTTTATTTCTTTATATTAAAGATTAATTATAGGAATCTGGTCTTGATACTTAAGATTTATATTAAGGAAACATTGTTTAAGAGTATTCTAAATGATCCTTTTGCAAGAAAATACAAATGAATTTTGATTGGAAGCAATGCTACCAACACCTAGTTGTCTTCAGTAACCATTACCATTTGACAAATTTATTCCTGTGCATTTAACTGACTAAAACTAAATTTAAAAATTTAGATATAAAGCCGGGCGTAGTGGCGCACGCCTTTAATCCCAGCACTCAGGAGGCAGAGGCAGGCGGATTTCTGAGTTCGAGGCCAGCCTGGTCTACAGAGTGAGTTCCAGGACAGCCAGGGCTACACAGAGAAACCCTGTCTCAAAAAACCAAAAAAAAAAAAAATTTAGATATAGGTATATTTAAAAATTTAGATATAGATATAATTAAAAATTTAGTTTTTAAAAATTTTTTGACTCCAGGTTCATAAGCTTTCCAATTTTTTCCATTAGGGTTAAGTAAAAACACAGACATGATTGTTTTATGTAGCTATGTGAATTAAATATTAAATATTTGAGGATCATATATTAATTTTTTAACAAGTTTTAACTAAAAGAGAATGAAGCCCTCCTGTGATAAGAACAGAAATAAAAGCCTGATCAAAGACATACGACTACACTAGTAGGCAACTACTTTGGTAAGGAAAGAAATTAGAAAGCAAGAAAATAGTTTAAAATATGTTTGTAAGAATTTTGAAGTAATATTCTGATGTAATTACAAATGGTAAGAACATAAACATCTGAAATAGACCACTGCTGCCAAAAAGAGGTTGGTGATGGAAAATGGCCATCCATCCCAGTTAGGTTGAACTGGTGAAATGTCAGAAAGAAAAGAAAAAGAACTACTTCAGTTAGTTCAATTCAATGAATGCTAGTTTCTTGATACTCAACACTTTCTAGACACTGTGTTTCTTTGGGAAATTCTACATTCTGTGTCATTTTGTAGCCTAAGATTGGACTGAATACATATAATTCCAATTCCAATATGATTGAGCATAGCAGTAGTTCCCACAAACCTAGAATGGATTTTAATCTGAGCACGTAGTTCTAATCTTAAATGTATAGAAATTAAGTAAAATATTATAAGAACAAATTTTAATTCATTAGAATCAGAAGATAGCCAAAAACAATGGGAGTAAGTACTTTGCTTCAGTGAGTTGTACAAGGGAAGAAAGTAAGTTCTACAAACATATGGGGATCATTTTCAATATGTATAGGCTTCATAAAAAACAATTCTAAGTCTTAAGAAAAGAAACATTTAAATAACAGTGAATATATGACATTTTAATTTCACTAGTTATATGAGGCAACAACAGATTTTTAAAAGCTGTTGCATGGGTTAAAGTGATAGTTCAGTGGTTAAGAACATTCGCTGTTTTCTAAAGACCCAGGTTTAATTCCCAACACCAACTTGGCTACCTAGAAGTGTTTATAAATCTAGTCCCAGGAGATGTAACTTTCACACAGACAGTCATACTGACAAAAAATGTATCATAAGTATACATTACTATCCTCTACCAATAATCTGTCTTTTTTTTTCTGAGGATTGGGAGAATCTTTTTTCTTTTTCTTTTAAGGATTCATTTATTAATATAAGTATACTGTAGCTGTATCTTATATTTCTTTTTTTTAATATTTTTATTAGGTATTTTCCTCAATTACATTTTCAATGCTATCCCAAAAGTCCCCCATACCCTCCCACCCACTCTCCTACACACCCACTCCCATTTTTTCGCCCTGGCGTTCCCCTGTACTGGGGCATATAAAGTTTGCAAGACCAATGGGCCTCTCTTTGCAGTGATGGCCGACTAGGCCATCTTTTGATACATATGCACCTAGAGTCAAGAGCTCCAGGGTACTGGTTAGTTCATAATGTTGTTGCACCTATAGGGTTGCAGATCCCTTTAGCTACTTGGATACTTACTCTAGCTCCTCCATTGGGGGCCCTGTGATCCATCCATTAGCTGACTGTGAGCATCCACTTATGTGTTTGCTAGGCCCTGGCATAGTCTCACAAGAGACAGCTAAATCAGGGTCCTTTCAGTAAACTCTTGCTAGTGAATGCAATGGTGTCTTCGTTTGGAGGCTGATTATGGGATGGATCTCTGGATATGGCAGTCTCTAGATGGTCCATCCTTTTGTCTCAGCTCCAAACTTTGTAACTCCTTCCATGGTGTTTTGTTCCCAATTCTAAGAAGGGGCAAAGTGTCCACACTTTGGTCCTCGTACTTCTTCAGTTTCATGTGTTTTGCAAATTGTATCTTATATCTTGGGTATTCTAAGTTTCTGGGCTAATATCCACTTATCAGTGAGTACATATCATTTGAATTCTCTTGTGATTTTGTTACCTCACTCAGGATGATGCCCTCCAGGTCCAACCATATGCCTAGGAATTTTAATAAATTCATTCTTTTTAATAGCTGAGTAGTACTCCATTGTGTAAATATACCACATTTTTTGTATCCATTCCTCTGTTGAGGGGCATCTTGGTTCTTTCCAGCTTCTGGCTATTATAAATAAGGCTGCTATGAACATAGTGGAGCATGTGTCCTTCTTACTAGTTGGAACATCTTCTGGATATATGCCCAGGAGAGGTATTGCGGGATCCTCTGGTAGTACTATGTCCAATTTTCTGAGGAACTGCCAGACTGATTTCCAGAGTGGTTGTACAAGCTTGCAATCTCACCAACAATGGAGGAGTGTTCCTCTTTCTCCACATTCTCGCCAAAATCTGCTGTCACCTGAATTTTTGATCTGTGTTTTATATGTAAATGAAAGTAGACAAAAATAATTTAAAAATTCCAGGTGGGGCATTCTCTAAATGTCTTTTTCTTCAGTCTCTGTTCCACACTTTGTCTCTGTATCGCCTCCCATGAATATTTTGATCCCCTTTCAAAGAAGGCCCAAAGTATCCACACTTTGGTCTTCCTTCTTCTTGAGCTTAAAGTGGTCTGTGAATTGTATCTTGAGTATTCTGAGGCTCTGGGATAATATGCACTTATCAGTGAATGCATACCATATGTGTTCTTTTGTGATTGGGTTATCTTACTCAAGATTATATTTTCTAATTTTATCCATTTGCCTAAGAATTTCATGAATTCATTGTTCTTAATAACTCAGTAGTATTCCAGTGTGTAAATATACCACATTTTTAGTATCCATTCTTCTGTTGAGGGACATCTGGGTTCTTTCCAGCTTCAGACTACTATAAATAAGGCTGGTGTGAACATATGAAAATCTATCAACATAATCCACTATATAAACAAAGTCATAGAAAAAAACCACATGATCATTTCATTAGATGTTGAGAAAGCATTTGACAAAATCCCACACCTCTTCATCATAAAAGTCTTGGGAAGATCAGGAATTCAAGACCTATAACTAAACATAGTAAAAAACAGTATACAACAAACCAGTAGCCATCATCTAACTAAATTCAGAGAAACTTGAAGCAATCCCAGTAAAGTCAGGAACCAGACAAGTCTGTCCACTCTCTCCCTACCTGTTCAACATAGTACTTGAAATCCACAAACGGAGGTTAAAGGGATACAAATTGTAAAGGAAGAAGTCAAAATATCACTATTTGCAGATGATATGATAGTGTACTTAAGTGACCCCCAAAATTCTGCTAGAGAACTCCTAAACCTCATAAACAACTTCAGCAAAGTGGCTGGATATAAAATTAACCCAAACAAATCAGTAGCCTTCCTCTTCTCAAAGGATAAACAGGCTGAGAAAGAAATTAGAGAATCAACACCATTCATAATATTCTCTAATAATATAAAATACCTTGGTGTGACTATAACTAAGCAAGTGAAAGATCAGCATGACAAGAACTTAAAGTCTGTGAAGAAATATATCGAATATCTCAGAAGATGGAAAATCTTCCATGTTATGTATTGTTAAGATTAATATAGTAAAAGTGGCTATCTTGCTGAAAGAAATCTACAGATTCAATTCAATCCCCATCAAAATTCCAACTCTATTCTTCAGAGTTAAAAAAGGCAATTTCCAAATTCATCTGGAATAACAAAAATCCAAAACACCATCAGATCCTTCTACAAAAGGCTATACTCAACAAAACTGGAAAAGCTGGACGAAATGGACAAATTTCTAGACAGATACCAGGTACCAAAGTTAAATCAGGATCAAGTTAACGATCTAAGCAGTCCTATATCCCCTAAAGAAATAGAAGCAGTCATTAATAGTCTCCCAGCCAAAAAAAAAAAAAAGGCCAGGACCAGAAGGGTTTAGTGCAGAGTTTTACCAGACCTTCCAAGAAGATCTAATTCCAGTTCTACACAAACTATTCCAGAAAATAGTAGAAGGAACTCTACCCATCTCATTCTATGAAGCCACAATTACTCTGATACCTAAACCACAGAAAGATCCAACAAAGCTAGAGAACTTCAGACCAATTTCCCTTATGAATATTGATGCAAAAATACTCAATAAAATTCTAGCTAACCAAATCCAAGAACACATTAAAGCAATCATCCATGCTGAACAAGTAGGTTTTATTCCAGGGATGCAGGGATGGTTTAATATACGGAAATCCATCAACGTAACCCATTATATAAACAAACTCAAAGACCAAAACCACATGATCATCTCGTTAGATGCAGAAAAAGAATTCGACAAGATCCAACACCCATTCATGATAAAAGTCTTGGAAAGATCAGGAATTCAAGGCCCATACCTAACCATGATAAAAGCAATCTATATCAAACCAGTAGCCAACATCAAAGTAAATGGTGAGAAGCTTAAAGCAATCCCACTAAAATCAGGGACTAGACAAGGCTGTCTACTTTTCCCATACCTATTCAACATTGTACTAGAAGTCCTAGCCAGAGCAATTCTACAACAAAAGGAGATCAAGGGGATACAAATTGGAATAGATGAAGTCAAATTATCACTTTTTGCAGATAATATGATAGTATATATAAGTGACCCTAAAAATTCCACCAGAGAACTCCTAAACCTGTTAAACAGCTTCGGTCAAGTAGCTGGATATAAAAATTAACTCAAACAAATCAATGGCCTTTCTCTACACAAAGAATAAACAGGTTGAGAAAGAAATTAGGGAAACAACACCCTTCTCAATAGTCACAAATAATATAAAATATCTTGGCGTGACTCTAACTAAGGAAGTGAAAGATCTGTATAATAAAAACTTCAAGTCTCTGAAGAAAGAAATTAAAGAAGATCTCAAAAGATGGAAAGATCTCCCATGCTCATGGATTGGCAGGATAAACATTGTAAAAATGGCTATCTTGCCAAAAGAAATCTATAGATTCAATGCAATCCCCATCAAAATTCCAACTCAATTCTTCAATGAATTAGAAAGGGCAATCAGCAGATTCATCTGGAATAACAAAAAACCTAGGATAGCAAAAACTCTTCTCAAGGATAAAAGAACCTCTGGTGGAATCACCATGCCGGACCTAAAGCTGTACTACAGAGCAATTGTGATAAAAACTGCATGATATTGGTATAGTGACAGACAAGTAGACCAATGGAATAAAATTGAAGACCCAGAGATGAACCCACACATCTATGCTCACTTGATCTTTGACAAGGGAGCTAAAACCATCCAGTGGGAAAAAAGACAGCATTTTCAACAAATGATGCTGACACAACTGGCGGTTATCATGTAGAAAAATGCGAATAGATCCATTTCTATCTCCTTGTACTAAGGTCAAATCTAAATGGATTAAGGAACTCCACATAAAACCAGAGACACTGAAACTTATAGAGGAGAAAGTAGGGAAAAGCCTCGAGATATGGGTACAGGGGAAAAATTCCTGAACAGAACAGCAATGGCTTGTGCTGTAAGATCGATAATTGATAAATGGGACCTCATAAAACTGCAAAGCTTCTGCAAGGCAAAAGACACAGTCAATAAGACAAAAAGGCCATCAACAGATTGGGAAAGGATCTTTACCTATCCCAAATCGGATAGGGGACTAATATTCAATATATATGAAGAGCTCAAGAAGGTGGACTCCAGAAAATCAAATAACCCCATTAAAAAATGGGGCTCAGAACTGAACAAAGAATTCTCACCTGAGGAATACCGAATGGCTGAGAAGCACCTGAAAAAATGTTCAACATCCTTAATCATCAGAGAAATGCAAATCAAAACCACCCTGAGATTCCACTTCACTCCAGTCAGAATGGCTAAGATCAAAAATTCAGGTGACAGCAGATGCTGGCGAGGATGTGGAGAAAGAGGAACACTCCTCCATTGTTGGTGGGATTGCAAGCTTGTACAACCACTCTGGAAATCAGTCTGGGGGTTCCTCAGAAAATTGGACATAGTACTACCAGAGGATCCCGCAATACCTCTCCTGGGCATATATCCAGAAGATGTCCCATCCAGTAAGAAGGACACATGCTCCACTATGTTCATAGCAGCCTTATTTATAATAGCCAGAAGCTGGAAAGAACCCAGATGCCCCTCAACAGAGGAATGAATACAGAAAATGTGGTACATTTACACAATGGAGTACTACTCAGCTATTAAAAGGAATGAATTTATGCAATTCCTAGGCAAATGGATGGACCTGGAGGGCATCATCCTGAGTGAGGTAACATATTCACAAAGGAACTCACACAATATGTACTCACTGATAAGTGTATATTAGCCCCAAAACTTAGGATACCCAAGATATAAGATACAATTTGCTAAACGCATGAAATTTAAGAAGAACGAAGACCAAAGTGTGGACACTTTGCCCCTTCTTAGAAATGGGAACAAAACACCCATGGAAGGAGTTACAGAGACAAAATTTGGAGCTGTGAAGAAAAGATGGACCATCTAGTGATTGCCATATGCAGAGATCCATCCCATAATCAGCTTCCAAACCATTGCATACACTAGCAATATTTTGCTGAAAGGACCCAGATATAGCTGTCTCTTGTGAGACTATGCCAGGGCCTAACAAACACAGAAGTGGATGATCACAGTCAGCTATTGGATGGATCACAAGGCCCCCAATGGAGGAGCTAGAGAAATTACGCAAGGAGCTAAAGGGAAATGCAACCCTATAGGTGAAACAACAATATGAACTAACCAGTACCCTGGAGCTCTTGTCTCTAGCTGCATATGTATCAAAAGATGGCCTAGTAGGCCATCATTGCAAAGAGAGTCACATTGGACTTGCAAACTTTATATGCCCCAATACAGGGGAACCCCAGGTCCAAAAAGGGGGAGTGGGTGGGTAGGGGATTGGGGGGGGGTATGGGGGACTTTTGGGATAGCATTGAAAATATAAACAAGGAAAATACCTAATTAAAAAAAAAAAGATAGAAGCTGCTCTGTAAATCTTTTGTGTGTATAATTATAAGCCAAACTCAGGGCTTAATTTAATGCTTGTTGAGCAGGAGTTTTACTTTCTGAGTTGTCTTGCTATACTCTGTCTTGATTACTTCTGCCTATAAAATCAAAACAAACTCATTACCAAGGGAGAGTGAAAAGACTGTTAAGATTAAAAAATTGTTATCTATTAACATTAGAAACTCTCAAAAAATTAACAGTTTTAATACAAACTGGACTTCATGTTAGCAATACTACTAATTCTAATCTCAGAAAAAATATTCATGAAGTACTTATGAAAATACAATCATTTATAAATAAAATGATTAATAATCAAAAATTATTGTGCTGTATGAAAAACATCACTTTAACAGTATATTCAAGTATTTTGTTGTTTAATTTAATAAGCCTTCTTTCTAATAAATGAAAGCCTTGTACAAAAGGAACACAAACAGCTCAATTAATAAACATATACAACCATTCATGTGACAATTAATAAAAAAGGTCATGAACTTGAAAGAACCATGAAAGTTTTATGGTGGAGAATGGGGGGAGTTCCAAGGAAGTAGGAAGTAAAGGAGAGATATGATAAAATTATATTACACTTTCAAAACTAAAATATATAATTAAAACATAACAAAATATTTTTATATTGGGAGGGAGATGGCTCAGTGCTTAGGTAGACTGGATATTTTTCTGGAAGACCAATATTCAATTTCCAGCACTAAAAATCTGTTTATAATTACCTGCAACCTAGGTACACCCTCTTTGGGGCTTTGCAAGAACCAGTCATGGTATACAAATATATATGAAATCAAACCTCCAAGAACCATGAAAAGAAAAATAGTTCTTAAATGAAAACAGTTGCCTCCAAAGTATTTTGAGAAGATTTTTTAATTGATTACACCACTGTCCACAATTATGTTGTAAATTCCCTGTACTTCATATCCTGTCATAATCTGTCAGACCTGAAAGTCACAGGGCTGAGTAAAACTGTGCACTCAGACAAGTACTGGACTGAGCACAGGGTCCCCAATGGAGGAGCTAGAGAAAGGACCAAGGAGCTGAAGGGGTTTGTAGCTCCATAGGAGGAACAAGAATATGAACCAACCAGTACCCCCAGAGCTCCGAGGGACTAAACCACCAACCAAAGAGTACACACGGAGGGATCCATGGCTCCAGCTGCATGTGTAGCAGAGGATGGCCTAGTCAGATATCAAAGGGAAGGGTCATGTGAATACTCAATGCCCCAGTGTAGGGGTAGGGGAATGCTAGGACCAGGAACCCAGAGTTGGTGGGTTGGTGAGCAGGCAGAGGGGGGAGGAGATAGGGGGTTTTCGGTGGGGAAATCAGAAAAGAGGATAACATTTTACATGTAAATAAAATATCTAAAAAAAAAACCCAAAAAACAAAAAACAAACAAACAAACAACAACAACAAAAAAAAAAACCTGTTTCTTAAGCTACTGCTTTTGTCCTGAGTCCAGCTGAGACATCTTCTGATCTTAGCTGGTAGACTTGTTTGCTTTTGTTCTCTTAATATATCTATTGAGTTTCCTTAACAGGATAACAAGAAAAAAATCAAAGACATAAGAGGTTAGAAAGAAGAAAAATAAAGTTTAACATCCAGACAGCCACTGCAGAACATAATGGATGAACTAACTTTTTTCATTTTTAATCACATGCACTAGATAAATAATTAAAAACTTTAAATATATAATGCTTTCAAAGAAGGGAAATGGGCCAGGTTTCCAAAGATATTGACTTCCAAAGTGCTATATGGAGAGGCAAAGTATTAAATTTTTAAATATTCTGATCTTAATCTTTACATTACAGACTATCTGTGTATTGATTGGTGCAGTGTGTTTTCTTTCTTCTACCAAAAGCCATTTACAGACATCTCTAGCTGTCATTCTGGGAAATGCATTATTGTAAGATCATTATCTCTCCACATAATCTGAATCTTCCTGAATTTGTCTTCTACCATGTGTGAGCACAAAATGTAAATAACACTTTTAAATTCAGAATAAAACTGTATGCCTTTCTTTTTCACTGAAGCATTATGGTGACTACATTTTTGTGTTGGGTATTCAAATTATAAATCCATGCTTGTTAAAAACATTTTAAACACAGTGCAAAATCCATTTAATTTCAAGAATAGTGAAAAAAGGAGATGCACAAATTCATAACAACCCCTTGATAGCACTACAGTTAAGCAGAAGAATCTTAACTCATATCGTGACTATAAACACATGCACCTTACGCTACGCAGAGACTTCATTCTTAGGAACTGTTTCAATGAATAGACTTAACTACCACTGAAACCCCTGCTGACCACATCAGGTATCTATGCCTGCAGCAACTAATCTCTGAATCAGCATCTCCTTTTCTCATATGTACACAACACAACATTATAGGTTTAACTTATGGCATGCCCATCCACTTATAATGGTAGGACTACTCTGTCTACAGCTAGTGTTAAAGCAGACGGTGTTCTGGTGAACATCATACCTATAATATGCTAAAATAAGAATCAGAACATAAAGAAAAGGTAAGAACAACTTTTAACTTATATGAAAATGTATATATTTTAGAACCTTCATTTCAGGCCCAGACGACTGCAAATTCCTCACATTTTAATGATAAGCCATGTTTTTCTTTCCTTCAATTCAAGTGCTCTCAACCAAAATTTGTGCTTTCCCCATTTCAGTTCTGATCCGCCTCCTTCCAGGACTAACTGCTTCTTCTGTCACAGGAACTTGATCAGATCAGAAATGTATCTACCTGCATGTCATCCATTCAATACTACAGTCATCATAGCTGCAAAACACATGTTTCTGTTATTTTAATAACATTACCTGTACTCACTAGATTCTAAGCTAAAAACAAATCAGAAATTCATCTTTCATGTCTTACTGGACATGATCCCCAGTCATGAGGTAATCTCGTGAGCTTTGTTACATAAAATGAAAATATTAAAAGCGAAATGTAATTAGGAATTTCAAAGACAGGTCGTGAACAATTAATTCCTTTATAGGTCTCCTAGACAGACTGATAAAATACTTAAAATGAAAACTACACATCTAGAGACTGCCATATCTGGGGATCCATCTCATAATCAGCTACCAAACGCTGACACCATTGCATACACTAGCAGATTAT
Organism: Mus caroli; assembly: GCF_978045245.1. Lineage (NCBI taxonomy): Eukaryota > Metazoa > Chordata > Mammalia > Rodentia > Muridae > Mus > Mus caroli. Next base: position 63,214,586 of record NW_028227261.1, read on the forward strand.
GCTGAAAGGACCCAGATATGGCTGTCTCTTGTGAGACTACGCCGGGGGCCTAGCAAACACTGAAGTGGATGCTCACAGTCAGCTATTGGATGGATCACAGGTCCCCAATGGAGGAGCTAGAGAAAGTATCCAAGGAGCTGGGGAGATCTGCAACCCTATAGATGGAACAACAATATGAACTAACCAGTACCCCCTGGAGCTCAAGTCTCTAGCTGCATATGTACCAGAAGATGGCCTAGTCGGCCATCATTGGAAAGAGAGGCCCATTGGTCGTGCAAACTTTATATGCCTCAGTACAGGGGAATGCCAGGGCCAAGAAGTGGGAATGGGTGGGGAAGTATGTGGGGGACTTTTGGGATAGCATTGGAAATGTAAATGAAATAAATACCTAAAAAAAAAAAAAAAGATAGTGTTAACGTTAAGCAGAGAATGTGGCATTTCTGCAAACACAGAAGAAAAGCTGGAATGCGCTTAACAGATAAGAGAAGGCAAATCTTACCCAATGAGGAGTGGAGCAACAATACACATCAAGTGAAAAGGCCCTGGGCTAGGACTGGAGTTTGTCCCTGGATGAGGAAGTGGCTGTGGGAAGCCAGACCTTACAAGCTTCATGCCTCAAGGATCCAACCTTTACCCTGGGTGAGACAGAAATGAGGGGCAGGAACAAATTCCCAGAACAGGAGGAGCCTGCAGTTTTCGGCTGCACTCCACCTCTTTTCTGGCTAAAAAAAGGACAACAAGAAAGGCTGGTCCAGGTGACCAACTGGGACTGGGCAGACCGAAATTTGTACAGGATATCATGCTTCCAGAGGTTGCCTGGTGGCAACAGGGGCTTCCAAAAACCTCCCCGGAGACTCCTCAGGCAGAAGTGGGCTTGACTCATTTCTTGTAATCCAGCAGCATGTGGACATTTTTTTTAAATCAATTTATCAGCACAAAAAAGAAAGAAAGAAAGAAAGAAAGAAAGAAAGAAAGAAAGAAAGAAAGAAAGAAAGAAAGAAAGAAAGAAAGAAAGAAAGAAAGGAAGGAAGGAAGGAAGGAAGGAAGGAAGGAAGGAAGGAAGGAAGGAAGAAAGAAAGAAAGAAAGAAAGAAAGAAAGAAAGAAAGAAAGAAAGAAAGAAAGAAAGAAAGAAAGAAAGAAAGAAAAGAAAACTATACATCTTGTCCAACTTATTTTTCTAGAGATTGGGGAGCTGATACACAGAAAGTTCAAAACTACCCTCATGCCAAAATCTTTGGATGTTGGTTTACATGTACATAACAATTTTAATTTAAATTATATGGAATTTAATACAGTAAGATTATTAACAGCCGGGAGTGGTGGCACACGCCTTTAATCACAGCACTCGAGGCATAGGCAGGCAGATTTCTGAGTTCAAGGCCAGCCTGGTCTACAAAATGAGTTCCAGGACAGCCAGGGCTCTACAGAGAAACCAAGTCAAAAAAAAAAAAAAAAAAAAAAAAAAAAAAAAAAAAAAACCACGAAAACAAAACAAATAAACAAACAAAAAAAGATTTATTAACTCTAAACACAAGCACTGCAGGCATATATATATTCTGTCAATTACCACAGAGAACATTTTTTGAAAGTATATAAAGTTTTATAGTATTGATGACATCAGAGGTATGTGCATTCTGCTGCAGCACATGCATGAATTATACTTTTCCTATTACATAGAAGGTCTATATTATTTTTATGTAATTTAAATGGAAATATTTACTCATTAAAGCAATATACACCTAAAAGATATATTATTTTAAGTAATTTAAATGAAAATATTTACTTTTTAAAGTCATATATGTCTACATGTTTTATTATTTTTGAAATTATATACCTTTAAAGGTGCACTTAAACAAGAGCTAAGAATTTTCCTGACAAGTCTAAAATCCCATATAATGTTATACATGATGATAACTAATCTTATGCCAACTGATGTGTTTTAAGTAAACATTTTTTTTCTTTCTTTCTTTTTTTTTTTTTTTTTTTTTTTGTAGTGAGGTGGTGCTTTTGATCTGAGTGTCACCATTTTATAAATTCAATTGTAAATCCTATGGTAGGCCTGGAAGAAACCTTTATGGCTTTTTTTTTTTTAATCTACTTTTTGAAATCTTCAAACAGGAGGATATCAGGCACATTACATAAGCAAGTAGTGGTCCACGAGGTTACACCATAATGAATTCAGGATGAGTCTAATGAGAATTAAGCGCTAAGACATTAAAGTTTAATCATCTCAAAGCCTTGAGTTCCTTGCCATCTGAGTTTTTATGGATGCTGAGTGTGGCAGAATGATCAGGCAATCATTAGAGACATGGGGAACAATAGAAAGAAACATCAAACCTGAGAGTCTTGGTCTTTCATCTCCGGTGGTATACTTGGGAACGAGAAAGCTTTTATGCCTGTTGCAGAAAACACTCCCTTTCCAAGCTTCAGAACACAGGGTGCGCATGTGCGCGCGCACACACACACACACACACACACACACTCACACACATTGAGTATTTCCTCCCCAAGTACAAATGATGTACAAATGTTAGCTACATGTACAATCAGAATCTCTCATTACATTTTAGGAACATTTACCTCTGGATAGATATTTACTTCCTTGAACATTTAACATCCACATTGACTTCTCTCACTTGGGAGATTTCTGTCAAAGTGTGATAATGCACGTTAGGTTACATATTAATTTTCCATTTGTTTGTTTGCTTTTAATTTTCTTTGTTGCAGGCAAATCCCATCTTTGTTGTAGCTCCTTTAATGGTGACAGTTCACTTGTCATTATTTTAAAAGTGTTATTAAGGAAATGGTCTTTTAAAAGAATATTGTGACTGAGACCTAACACAGGTCATGGAAATTTCCTTTGGATGAGTTTAAATATTTCCATATTTTCAATAAATATTTTATGCTTGCAGTAAAAATGAGACAGGCTCCCCAAAAGACAAAATGAAAACACCAAGAAAGAAAACACCCCATTACCTTGAAAAAGTCGCCTTTGGGAGTAGTGCATACCGCATATGTGGAAATAAATTTCTGATGAAAATAAAATAAGTGTACCATAAAGTGAACAAAAGGACAATCTAAGTTCTGAACTCTAGTGAAAATAAACACTGAGGACCTTTTTCAATATTTAGGAATTTTACAAACAGCAACAGACAAAGTGAAAAAAATGTAGAGGCCTTTCCAGGTATACTTGACTGTACACCTAACTGACATGTCATGGATACAGGTAAGCAGCAACATTTGTAACTTTGATTTTACATGAAGTAGTAAGGGTGAATTCCTTAATATATGTCCTTTGTTTTGAACTGGTAGAATAATTAAGACCTGAGAGAATTTATAAATTGGCCTTCTTCTTTCTGACATTTAACCTTTCTGAATGAGAGACTTTTATCTGAAATAATGCTTCATTACAAAACAGATTACTAAATGAAAGCAAATGATATCATCAAAGCTAATACATTTGAGGTTTCTTTCAGAGAAATGCTGAAAAAGCTAGGGAACATTGAAACCCTATGTGTTTAGAAATTTCATGTTTTCAAATGACATATTGAAAGACTTAAGTGAAATGGTAAAGAAGAAATCAGTGTCTAGACTTAAGAATTGAATGAGAACTGAAATGTTCACTTAGGAAAAATTTGAGTGCTGGAGAGATAACTCAGTAGCCAAGATGCTCTTCCAAAGGACTAGAGTTCCAGCATTTATTCAATCCAGTATCACGGAATCTGATCACCTCTTCTGGGCTTTGGTGTCACACACACAAATTGACACACATGCACAAAGAAATACACACATATATGTACAGACACATACATGTACACACACACACACACACACACCACAAACACACCATGAGGCCACAGAAAATCACTAATGAAAATTATTAAATTAAAAAAAAATACTTGTGTTTAACCACCAGTGTGCAGAAGGTATTGACGGAATGTGATAAAAAGACAATGAGAGTGGAGGGGCATTTGAGGATGGATATGAATATCTTTTACAGTGAAAACCTCCAAAATATATGAAGGTGATCCTAATAAATCATCCAAATAATGTTGAAATAAAATCCCAATTGGCCAAAACTTGTCAAGATGCAAAGCTCCAGTACCAGGACTGGGTTGAATCCAATTGAATTTTTGGCCAAATGGGTCTCATGAAAATTTCCAGACAACCCAACCTATTGCCAAGGCAGTAGGCTACTTTCCTCAAACTGACAGCAAGTCCACATTGCTGAAGACAGCAACCAATCAATTCACTGAACATGAAGAATTCTAATCGGTGCCTACATATACAGTCATTGCCCCTATTTTCTAGTATCTTGGATATGGGAAGGTACTCTGCAGCTCACAAAAAGAGGAATGTAAACACCAGCCCACGTGCAAAACTTTTGATCTACAATGTTGACCTGACTGCAAAATTGACTTTGCAATATGAAGTAAACAACTAACATCTAATTTGACATAAGGGCTCTCCAGGAAGTGGAATCCATGCCCAACACTGCTTTATTGGCCAAGAAACTCAGCCTAGATAGCACAGAGACCTATGATAGAACTAAATACTACTAAACTAGGAAAAAAAATCCCCCTTCTGAGCTCAACCTTGTAGGAGAGAAGACAGAGTCCAAGAGTCAGATGAAGTGGAGAACATCAGGAAAAAAGTCCTCTAAGTCAACTGAACAAAACTCATATGGACTCAAAAAGCCTGAAGCAACAAGAACAGGGCCTGCAGAGGTTGCACTAGGTCTTCATTGTATATACTATATCTTTCAGTTTGGTGTTTGTATGGAAATTCTAATTAGATGAAGGTGTGTGTCTCTGATTCTTATGCCTTTTCTTGGTCACTTTTCCTTCTGCTTGTTTAACTTTTCCAATTTCAATAACATGGTTTTTTTAAATCTTGTTTTATGGTTATCTCTTAGAAGCCTATTCTTTTTTGATGGGGTCAGAAAGGTGGTATTTTCAGAAGGCTACAAAAGATGGGAAAAACTTGGAAATGTATCAAGAGGGGAAATGTGAAAATAATCTGTTTTACTTTTTTAAAAATTTATTCTTCTAACATCCTGCAGTCCCTCCATTCACTCCTTCCAGTTCGCCCTTCCCCAGAACCACTACTCCTCCATTTCCCTTAAGAAATAAGCAGGCCTACCAGCTTTATCAACCAAATACAGCATAACAAGATATAATTACGTCTAGGCACAAACCCTCATTTCAAGGCAGAACAGGACAACCCAGTAGGAGGAAAAGAGTCCCAAGCACAGATCAAACACTAAGAGACAACCACTCTCACAGTTAGGAGTTTCACAAATACTCTAAAATCTATTTTCATTAAAAGGAGGAAATGTTAGAAACTGAGAGCCAATGCACAATTACAATTAGCTTTCCCTTATTTATTTAGGTATGTAGGAAATATTTACTTTGATTTTGTTTCTGTTTTGGTATTCTAGGGAATGAACACACTAGTTTGTTCACCATATACAAATACTCTACTCCCAAGGAAAACCCTAATCATTTGCAAACAGGTGCCCTTTATCTTGGGGAAATATTCAACTTTATCTTGAATGTAAAATATTCAGCTAAAAATTTGTAAACAAACATGATGATAGTGTGAGGGACCAGTATGCATTTTCTGTGAATAACCACAAGTAGCACTGTGACAGACTGCAGAAGAGAATAAATGTTAGTTCCACAACTAAAACTGTGTGAACAACTGTTCCTGAAAACAGGACTTCATATACAGTCATGGAAGACTCACCATAGTGTAGCTTACTGTGAGACAGTTTTAAAAAGTATCTAAGAATGAAATTTCTTTGAATTCTAAAAATGTAATTTTAAAGACTGTTGACATTCATTGAATATTATGAAAATCATTCTAGTTAATAAATTGGGCATTTAATTAGCAATACTTCAGAGTTAGGTAAGAGATCTGTAATGGATAAGTGACTTTGAAATAGATTTTATTATTGGAAATATCAAGAAAAATTCAGAAATGAATCAGTATATTAATAATGACTTTCTAGGAAAATCATCCATAGAAGAGGAGGAAGAGGAAAATATCGTGCATATCCTAAAGACTACTGAGGTCATTGTAACATAATTAAAAAGTAAAAAATAATAGGTCAGGATTTAATAGGTCAGAATTTCATCTTCAAACTTGTCAGCACAAAGTCCATTTCTTAACTATTATGCACATCCTATTTTACCTTCCTAATTTACAGATTGCCTTTCTAATTTACAGATATGCCTTTCTAATTTACAGATATGACCAAATGTTAACTATCAATAAAAATACAACCAGCAATATATTTTGCCTAAGTTGTATTCCATTATATTTTATGAAGATGGTGTAGAGAGTGTATGTCTGCTATTGTGTCTTATTACATGTGAGTGATGGTTCTATGAGATTAAAAGAAATTGGGTCTCACTTAACTATAATTGAATCTTGAAAGATCCCCTTCCCAATCTTAGCATTCCTAGAAGAAGAGTTCCATAGGTTAGTTTGAAAGGAGGAAAACCAGTTCACAGCACAGGAACAATATCAAGACCTGCAGATCTTTTGACATTGTGTGATTGTCTTAAAAACATCTCTGAAATTGGCCAATATCTCCTACCATTTTCATTATGTGTTAGTGTGTGTGTGTATATGTGTGTTTGTGTATGTGTTTTGTGTGCACACGCATGCATGTGTGGATGCATATGTGTATAATTTTTGGATACATTATATATTTGGGTTATCCATTTAATAAACTAGGAATAATTGGGTTTTTTTGTTTTTTGGATTTTTTTGCTGTTGTTGTTGTTTTTGTTTTTTTGTTTTGTTTTGTTTTGTTTTGTTTTGTTTTGTTTTGTTTTGTTTTGTTTTGTTTTGTTTTGTTTTGAGACAGGGTTTCTCTGTATAGCCCTGGCTGTCCTGGAATTCACTTTGTAGACCAGGCTGACCTCGAACTCAGAAATCTGCCTGCCTCTGCCTCCCGAGTGCTGGGTTTAAAGGCGTGAACCACCACACCCAGCAGAATAATTGCATTTTATAAAATATAAATTAAAAAGCATTTCAGGATTCAGAAGATTTCGAGTTAATTCCAAACTGACATGGATTTACATTCATGGTCATAATTAAAAGTCATTATTATCAGGTATCACACATGCATACAAATGCACACACATAGACACACACACAAAAAATACAAATATTCCTTATATGAATAGGTAGTAGTCTTGTTACAATGACAACTTTGAAACCCTGGTAAAGCATCAGGGCATGGAAGTGGAGAATCATTGATATTGAAGATAGGATTACAAAATGTTCACAAGTTTATATAAGAAGTCAGTTGTAAGTTATTGAATTAAATTCAATATTTTGCCTGCTAGTCTAGCAATGTACTCATTAACCAACTCACTACTAAATGTAATAACATCCTGCCAACATTAGATTGATTCACCAATAGATTTTAATAGAAATAGTTTTAGAACGTCAACAAATATCTCAACATTCCAATAGCTGCTGCTGCTGTGTGGTGATAATAATCCTTTTCTGAGCCCATGTTCTGTATCTCTAGACATGCTCCAATAATGATATTTTCATTTGCATTTAGTTTATCTGCATTACATGGGCTTTGAGTTTACTATTAATACTGTATATAATGCTTTTTTTTTTCATTTTAGTGGCTGGTCATGAGTAAATTTTAATACAAAATCCTCTTTTCTCAGGAAAGAATACTCTGAAAAACTAAAGCAAACACTCTCTCTCCATTTCAGGAAAAAAAGAAGAAAGGGAAAAAGGAAGGAAAAAAACAAAGAGAAAATGGTTAGCATGTTACCATGGAACCACTTCCCTAAGCACATATATTCATGTGCAACCTGTAATTATACTATTTCACCATTTTTAATGAATATATTGCCCATTTTCCTTGTCCCTAAGTTAGTGAAGTGCTGTTTTGTATTGCCATGCAACTGGGACAGAGACAATTCTAGTTACACATTTCTTGAATAAATGAATAAATATTTCCATTAAATCCTATCAACATTCACATAAACATATTGATTTTAGATGAGAAACTGAGTTTCATAGGAGTTACAATTTTTCCCAAAGGCATACCAATGACAAGTACTTGAGCTATATGTCAGAGTCTTACTAAATTAAGCCCTCGCTTCAGTATCTTTTCTCTTGCAAATTAGATTTTGGCTTCCCATATACATTGCTGATACTGTTCTTTGGGCTGAAAGTGAGTCAAAACTGGCAGAGTTACATGCTTAGTAAAAGGCACAAATAATATAAAATATTTCATGTGACTCTTACTAAGCATGTGAAAGATCTCTATGACAAGAACTTCAAGTCTCTGAAGAAAGAAATTGAAGAAGATCTCAGGAGATGGAAAGGTTGCCCGTGCTCATGGATTGGCAGCATTAATATAGTAAAAATAGTCATCTTGGCAAAAGCTATCAACCTATTCAAGGCAATCCCCATCAAAATTTCAACTCAATTTGTCAATGAATTAGAAAGAGCAATTTGCAAATTCTTCTGGAATAACTAAAAACCTAGGATAGCAAAAACTCTTCTCAACAATAAAAGAACCTCTGCTGGAATCACCATCCCTGACCTCAAGCTGTAATACAGAGCAATTGTGATAAAAACTGCATGAAACTGGCACAGTGACAGACGGGTAGATCAATGGAACAGAGTTGAAGACCCAGAAATGAACCCACACACCTATGGTCACTTGATCTTTGACAAAGGAGCTAAAATCTTCCAGTGGAAAAAAGGCAGCATTATCAACAAATGGTGCTAGTTCAACTGGCTGTTAGCAGGTAGAAGAAGGCAAATCAACCCATTCATATCTCCTTGTACAAAGCTCAAGTCCAAGTGTATCAAGGACCTTCACATAAAACCAAATACATTGAAACTTATAGAAGAGAAAGTGGGAAGAGCCTTGAACATATGGGTACAGGGGAAAAATTCCTGAACAGAACACCAATGGCTTGTGATGTAAGATCAAGAATTGCCAAATGGGACATCATAAAATTGAAAAGCTTCTGTAAGGCAAAGGACAATGTCAAGAAGACAAAAAAACACCACAAATATATTGGGAAGGCTCTTTACCAATACTGCATCTGATAGAGGGATAATATCCAATATATACAAAGAACTCAAGAAGTTAGACTCCAGAGAAACAAATTATCCTATTTTTAAAAAACGTACAGAACTAAACAAAGTATTCTCACCCGAGGAATACCGAATAGCTAAGATGCACCTAAAAAAGTGTTCAACATCCTTAGTCATCAGGGAAATGCAAATTAAAACAACCCTGAGATTCCACCTCATACCCGTCAGAATGGCTATGGTTAAAAACTCAGGTAAAAGAAGATGTATGCGAGGATTTGGAGAAAAAGGAATACTCAATTGCCAATGGGATTGCAAGCTGGTACAACCATTCTGGAAATCAGTTTGGCAGTTCCTGAGAAAATTGGACATAGTACTACCTGAGGATCCATTAATACCACTCCTGGGCATATACCCAGAAGATGTGCCAACATGTAATAAGTACACATGCTCCACTATGTTCATAGCAGCGTTCTTCATAGTAGTCAGAACTGGAAACAACCCAGATGTCCCTCAACAGACGAATAGATACAGAAAATATCATACATTTACACAGTGTAGTACTACTACACTATCATCTATTAAAAACAATGAATTTATAAAATTTATAGGCAAAAGGGTGGATCTGGAGGATATCATCCTGAGTGAGGTAACCTAGTCACAAAAGAACACACATGGTATGCACTCACTGATAAGTGGATATTAGCCAAGAAGCCCAGAAGCTCTGAATACCCAAGATAGAATTCACAAAACACATGAAACTCACTAAGAAGGAAAACCATAGTGTGGATACTTCTATCCATCTCAGAAGGAGGTCACAAAACACCTATGGAAGGAGTTACAGAGACTGAAGAAATGACCATCTAGAAACTGATTCACCTGGGGATCCAGCCCATTTGCAATCACCAAACCCAGCCACTGCTGTGGATGCCAACAAGTTCTTGCTGAGAGGAGCCTGATACAGCTCTCTCCTGAGAGGCTCTGCCAGTGCCTCACAAATACCGAGGTGCATGCTCACAGCCATCCATTGGACTTAGCATAGGATTCTCCATGAAGGAGCTAGAGAAAGGACCCAAGGGACTAAAGAGTTTTCCAGCCCCATAGGAGGAACAACAATATGAACTAGCCTGTACCCCCAGAGCTCCCAGGGACTACACTACCAACCAAAGAGCACACATGGTGGGACTTATGGCTCCAACTGCACATGCAGCAGAGAATGGCCTAGTTGGACATCAATAGGAGGAGAGGCCCTTTGTCCTATGAAGGCTTTATGCCCCATTGTGGGAATGCCAGGGCCAGGAAGCAGGAGTGGGTGGGTTGGTGAGCAGGTAGGGGGGAGGGGTTAGAAGGAGGGTGTTTTTCGGAGTGGAAACCAGGAAAGAGGATAACATTTGAAATTTAAATAAAGAGAATATCCAGTAAAAAATGAAAAGAGAAGAGAAGAGAAGAGAAGAGAAGAGAAGAGAAGAGAAGAGAAGAGAAGAGAAGAGAAGAGAAGAAGGGAAAAGAGTGATTAGTGCAAACCCATAACCAGTTTTTAAGTGAATGAACAAACACACATGAAAATATAATGGTGGCTGTGATGGTGATTCCCTAAGATTACTACAAAAACATGAATGATTCTTATCACTTACTGTCTAGTAAGTCTTCTACCATAATAGCATCAGTTATTACTTCTATGTTGGTAATGAAACAGATATAAGCAAACCTCTTTTCATGCCTAAAAATATATACCCCACAAGTTGTAGAACATAATACTTAAACATAATACCAAATAACTGTCATTGGTGGCTTACTTATAAGAAACTTACTACTATTAGCAATAGTGCTCTATTGTTTTAAAGTATTGACTGCATATATATACCAATAAATCAATTCTAAGGACTGGTCTGTGTAAAATCTATTTGTAACTCTACTCTAGAACCTTCAAACAATATAGAGTCACCTAAAGAAGGACTTCTTTTGATATCTTTCTATGATTACCAGAAGGATATATAATTATTCTATATTGTACAATCTTAGGAAAATCATGGCAGTGGATTATTCTCTGTGAATAATTCCATGCATATTTTTATTAAGAAATACTATAGCTAAAATGCTTTATTCTCGTTTCTCATGACTCAACCAGAAGAGTGACAAATTCCCGACTTAAGGTGTTATTTTTAATTAATAATCCAGCTTTGAATCTTGCCTCTAGTATAAGCAGTAAAAAATAGGATTACTTTTAGAGAAAATAAAACTCAATAAGAAAGGAAAAAAGTCAACCAAATGGTACATATATTTATAACTGCATGGGCAGGCTTATGGCATAATGCATTATAGTTTCACAAACAATCAATACAAATTATTGGATATAAAATTACTTTTTGATGACCACAGAGAAAATACAAGCTGTTCAAGTCATTTCTCACACTATTATTGATTTTACTCTATTTTTCTATTGCATTTTTAAAGTACTTGATGTCAATTTTCAAGTCTCCAGTCTACAGTAAAATGCTAAGCAAATCTACGTACACTGGAATTGTCTAAGCAATATCTAGAAAGAATGACTTCTTCAGAAATATTTCTCTGAGTATCCTTTCCCTAGAAGTATATATCAATAATACAGAAATGTATGTTATATTTTCTAACACCATTTGAAATCACCCTCACTGTTTTAAAAATCACAGTATAACAATTATAGGCAAATGGGACAGCAGAAAGATAATTTTTAATATGAAACATTGAAATCACACATTGCCATATTATTTCATACTAATCAATCCCATTTCAATGAGATATAAGTGTTCTTCTGAGAAAATGCAGGCAAAGCTGGGGGCTTTTTCACCAAGTCTTGTTAGATAGGTCATGAAAAGTTACTTCTGCATTTTTTTTTTAAATCAGGAAGAGCCTGGCTTAGTTTATTTGAGAGTGAGAGAATCATAAAAAAGAGAAAGCAGAGTAAGAAGAACAAGCTTGCAGAGAGTCACAAATTACTCTTTAACTGATAACAATGTGTTCTATAAAGGCAAAAATGGCCACTTCTGATCCTTAAGACAATGATGAAGATATCTTTGTATCATCTCATTAGCTGCATTCAGCCAAAGAGAGTTTTCTAGATTGAGAAATGAAGAAATGACTCTGATGCCTTAAAAGTATGATGTGTATGCATATTACATTACTTTTATTAGAGGTTTGAAATATGGTAAAAGTGAACAAGCCAATAAGCAACACCCCTCCATTGGCCTCTGTAGCAACTGTTACCTCCAGAATCATGTCCTGCTTGAATTCCCCTCATGAATTCCTCCAATGTTGAACCATACTATGGAAGTGTAATTCAACTCAAGCCTTTCCTCCAAACTTGATTTTTGGTCAAGGTGTTCTATCACAGCAATAGAAAAACTAAGACACTTTCATGAAGCTTTTAAATCCTGAATTTATTTTGTTTTTATGCTTTATCCATAAAATGTAAATGTACTAGTTGAATGAAGAGCCCAAATATTTTACTGTATTATAAGAATCTCCTTAGACTTCAGGTGTTGTTGAGTAATAATTGAGCTAAAAATAGCTTTTCAAAGTAATTTTTTGGTTGACAATTCCCGAAAACTGTTTGGGTGGATGATTATTCTTCTGGAATTAGGCTATCAGGAAAAAAAATTTTATTGTATTTTATGTCTCACAAAGTACAATAAATTCCCTCATACATCTTGCTAGTGCAGATTGAACCTCTGTGAGGCATTCAGATTTAAAAAAAAAAAAAAAACTTAGTGTCTAAACACACTTCAAGACTACATAAGAAAGATGAGAGACTATGAACAAATTTCATTTCTAAAATAAAGGTGTTGAATAGATGATTATCAAAGAACATCTAATGCTCTAATACTCTATGCTATTGTAATTCTAAATACCCCAAAGCAGTGTCATGGCCTGCACAATGCACAGACTCAGTCTTACACAAGGAAACATTGACTTTCATGTTCACTTTGATTCTTCACATGTAATTAGAGAGACTACTGGAGGAATTCTAACCTTTCTTCCTTTTGGAAGCACTGCATAGCCCATTGTGTTTCATCTATTTCTTTATCTGTAGCTTAAAAAAAGGGATTGGGATGAAAGGATGGACCATCTAGAGACTGCCATATCTGGGAATCCATCCCATAACCAACCTCCAAATGCTGACACCATTGTATACACTAGCAAGATTTTGCTGAAAGGACCCAGATATAGCTGTCTCTTGTGAGACTATGCCGGGGCCTAGCAAACACAGAAGTGGATGCTCACAGTTAGCTATTGGATGGATCACAGGGTCCCCAATGGAAGAGCTAGAGAAAGTAACCAAGGAGCTAAAGGGGTCTGCAACCCTATAGGTGGAACAACAATATGAACTAACCAGTAACCCCCCACCCCCAGAGCTCGTGTCTCTAGCTGCATATGTATCAGAAGATGGCCTAGTTGGCCATCAGTGGAAAGAGAGGCCCATTGGTCATTCAAACTTTATCTGCCTCAGTACAGGGGAATCCCAGGGCCAAGAAGTAGGAGTGGGTGGGTGGGGGAGTGGGTGGGGGAGCAGGTGGGGGACTTTTGGGATAGCATTGGAAATGTAAATTAAATAAATACCTAATAAAAATGGGATTGATGTAGGCTCTACATAACAATATCTTTATTTACTTTGTTCACAATAACATCATTACCTCTTTACTATGACTGATAAAAACAAAACAAAACAAAACAAAACAAAACAAAACAAACAAACAAAAACCCATTGTAATCTTTTTACCTCCTCTTCTATGATTTGTCCTGAAACTTCGTTGTAGGATAGCTTTATACATATTCTCAGCGTGGGAACTCTATTCTGTGGCCCATTTTTCTCTTAGTCTTCAATTACTGGTCTCAGTAGTAGGCTCAATCTGCTACAAAAAGAAACCTGTTTAATGAGGAGTGACAACTACAATTTTATGTGTATATAGGAATATGTATTTAGAACTCTTTTGGAAATCATACAGTTTTAAGAAAGTGAAAGTTGTAAGCCTTCTTCTAGGAGCCGTGCCTGACTAAGTGTAAGTACTTGTCTAGGTTTAAAGTTCCAGACAAGAATTTTCTAGTATTTGGGGGACCTTAAGTGCAATTTGATGACTGTTGGCTACTTCCAAAAATTGTACCCTTGGATATATCTTTCACCATTCAGGAAATAGTTTAGAGCCCGTGAATTTTTTAATAGACTTGCAGGTCATTTTCCACTCAGTTTCTTCCAAGTCCTGAGTCTGACATGTGTATTATCTTCAACATTAAGGTTTTTTGTTTTTTCAAAATATCCTCAAGTTCTAAGAGATATCCAAATAAAATAGCAATAGAATGTTTGTTATAGAGTAGATTGTAGATGATTCTTGTTTTCATGCTGTATAATGAAAAAAATTATATATATATAAATATATATATATATATATATATATATATATATATATATCATCTTAAGGCTATAAAATAAAATGTTTCTGAATGGCCTATTCAAATATTCTTAGTATTATCTCTCATTCTTTCTTCTTTCCTTATTGTAACATCCCTCCTTTCTACATAGATATAATTCAAATCCTCCAATATTTTCTCCTTGATATCACCTGTGTACAGTCATACACACACACACATTCACACACACACATACACAGTCTCTTTCTATTTCTGTGGCTTCTATAGTTACTTCAGGTTAAGTACTCAAAGATACAGGACTAATGCCAGGATAACTGCACAGAGGCAATGTCTTCTAGACTTAAAAAGGATGCTATGCCTATAAACCCTTAATGATATGTTTGTCAAAGCAAGATATGTATAATGACAATACCAATTGACATACCAAGTTGAATAGGAAAATTTTATATGGCCCATACATAGATGAAAATCAATAGCTAATAAGAAGGAAAGAAACAATCATACCTACAGAAGAGCCCCCTGGTGGGTGACTCATTCCTGTAAGGCCTACCCTAACAAATGTATATAAGGGCAATAATAATTGTGGGTTCAGTTGATTCAGTAAAACAATATGGCTTCCGGAGATTACATGTGTGCAGAAAAATAATACAGAAGAATCAGTCAGGAATTTGAGTGGGAGTGGGGGTTATGGACACAGTTGGATTGGCATATGGAGAAATGAAAATTATATAAATGAATGGATGAACCTCTCAGTAATGCAGTCACTTATGGATACAGCTCTGAGCTGTATTATCAGTGGTGATTATGTAATCATTGTTGACCTTTATAGAACAATGTCATTTTGCAGTAAAATAAACCTATAGAATGTTATTTCCATTTTTACTGATGAACAATTTAATTCCCAAGGAGTTGGGGTATGCCTATAGGGAAAAGTGTCAATGTTAGAAATTATTAAGAGACCTTTTGATACATTTAGAGTTCTACTTCATAAAGAAAAACAAAGCCAAAGATTAATGAAGCAGTGTTTCCTTACACCTTTTCTGGACATAGAGTTGAAACTACATAAGAAGAACCAATAATGAAAAAATACTCCATGAGCCAGCTATTTCTTGGTATAGCCAACACACCTTTAGTCTGATTTATGACTCATCATTCCTAATAGTACACTGTGTATTTCATATTTTATTATTTAGCAGTTAATATTATGTATGTAGTACTAACACTTTTTACAGCTGGAACTATGAGAAAATGAAGAGAACCTGGGATTTGTAAGTTCTATCTTAATAATGATTATAGGAGCAATAATGTTTCATCTAAATTACTTGCAATCTAATTAAGAATATATTTTAATTTTGTAAAACACAATGCATTGATACATTAAAATGTCTTAGATGTTTTACTTGCTCAGGACAGTTATATGCTCAGGTACAATTTTGTGGGAATAGAATGAACAAAGAACATGAGACCAGAAAGAGACAGTTCTATATTAGGGACTGATCTTTGTCATTAAAACAAACGGCAATAGAATATTAAGCTCACCTTCAGATAAACTCAGCACCATTTAAAAAAAAAACTACAACAAGAGAACTCTTGAGTAAAACACTGCTTCTGTGATGGAAGTAGAATTTCATTTCTATAAGGCTATTTGATAGAAGCAAACATGGAAACACATGGATAGTGACCTACTGAAGTGGATAAAACTGGAAAGGTTTATTACAAGATCAGCAAAAGGCTTGAATGTGTATTTATTTTGTAACATTTCTTAATAAGATGATAGATTTTTTGAGAGACGCTGTCCCCTTGGCATACTTCTCAAGTTTTCACTTTTAAAAAATCTAACTTGAAGTCAGATAGCTGTCTGACTGAAAGACGGGTGAAGACAGACTAAAGTCACAGGGATCACAAAGCCAAAGACTGACTTCATGTGATAAGAAGCCTGGCTTTGCAGTTTGGGAGATTCTGATGGTTCCACCTTCAAAAAACAATTTACTAAGGTCATCTTGTGATCATGAGTAAAGCAGGGAAAAGCAGTTATGGCTTAAGCTGTGCACTGCATTTTGGGATGGCTACTTTTTAAAGTCATCATTTTGGCTTGATTGTTTTGTTACCACACACATGCTGACAGGTTCCAAATATTATTGCACAGTTTTTCTTGTTCAATGATTATCTAAATAAAAATAAGGTGAAAAAATGATGTGGATATCAAGATCTTATTGTGGTAAAACTTGTTAGAAATAAAAAATTACAAAATAGAAAGTGTTAAGGTGAAAAGCACAGAGAAAGACAAAGGTCTGTGTCAAAAAATGGATCAATAGGAAGTTCACATGACAAAGGCATTTATTTCCAGATTAGTAAATGAATACAAAATGATAGAGTATGGGTTGGTTTTTATGAAATTTGATGAAAACCCTTGCTTCCACTTCAGAACAATACTAGGGAGTAGACTTAAAACAATATTAAACTTATTAACTAAAACTATTTCTAAACTATCAAGATAATTTCTATATGATTTTTATCTGTGATATTGAAATATTTCACATACCTTTTTATTTCAACTTAAACATCTTTTCCATTGTGAACATAACCAGTCTACAACAAAGCATTATAGATGTGAAATTTCCCTCTTGCAAACATGGTTCAAAATTTATAAGTATGCCTTTTAAAAAATAAATCAGTAAGTATTGGAAATTCAAATGCCATTCCACATTATCAACAACTATACAGCTGTCTGAAGTTTAATTAATATTACTTTATAGTCATGCAGTACTGATTGAAGTAAGTAACTAAGAAGAATAGGCTCATTTAACTACCTTAAGCATTTACTCTGATAAAGGCCCACCTCATTACTAGTATAAAGTGCAAAGAGATATCATTCTTGGTTTTGGTACCTGTTTCATTTCATGTGGAAGCTTAAGTTTCCAACCTAATTTTTTAACCTTGAGTACTGGGGTCTCTCATATATTTAATGAACTCTGATAATAAATCTTCTGTTCTTCTCGAGTAAGCATTCCTACTGCAGACTCAGCTCTCTCCCCTTTCACTTTCCTGGAGACCAAATAAGATTTGTGCTCTGACGGAGTGAGCATTTACTTTATCAGAAAGCATATTAGAGTAGGCATGTCTTAGCATAATGTGCACCAGAATCAGAGAGGATGACTAATTTGTTCTGCTATTAAGCGGATAATAAAATGATTTAGGCATGTAGATATGAAACAGCCAGCACTTTGTGAATTATATGTAGCATATTTCATCCTGAATCTGGCCAAGCCCAACAACCTTTTATGCATTAGATGACATTTACAGGAAAGACAATGCTCTACGCAGAAATTAGAAATGTTTACCCAAGATGAGGTAGGAATATAAGTAAGAATTATTCAAGTCATGTCATTTATAGACATCTTATAAATTTTGTTTTATGCTTGCCTAGCTTTAGCCAAGTTTTCCATGCTTAAAGGGTTTAAGAATGGTACATACTCAGAGAACTCCTATAAAGCAAACTAATTTTAAAAGGTTTCTTAGAATCTTAGTCTTGGTCATGATTTAATAATCATGAATATTATTGCAAGTGCATCTGTACACACATAGACTTAGCTGTGTTCCAGGAAACACTAATCATCCCTAAAGCTCCGTCAAATGCTTTGGGAGCAGTCTGTGTTAGTAGTGTAAGTTGATAAAATTTATTGAAAAGAAATATACATGTATATTAAAGTCCATGCGACAGGTAGGTAGGACAGTGGGTCACACTGCTAGCTGTGCATGCATGAGGGCCTAAATTTGGATCTCTGTCACTAAATAAAAAGCTGTGTTGGACTAATCACAACAGTAATCCCAAGGACCACGTAGAGGAAAGCCATGGGATTCACTGGGCTTGTAAGCCAGAACCTCACAGGAAACAACAGCTCATAGCAAGATCTTGTCTCTAAGGAATGTAATAAAAGCAATATGATACTCAATGACTCAATGCCTAATCTGACCTAACCTGAACACAACCCAAAACACACAGACACACACAGACACACAGACACACACACACACACACACACACACACTCACTCACTAAATACTCTATGAAGGGTAAACAATTTATAAAGTGGAAAAATCTATCTTGGAAGTCAAAGTAAATAGACTGGAAAATAAATGGTATACTGGCAAAGATAGCAACTGCATGATTTATAATAAAAAAAAATCTTTCTTGAGGATGAGGAAATGGCTCATCAGGTAATGTGCTAGCTAGACAAGCATGAGCATGTGACTTCAGTTTTCATCACCCATGTAAAAAAGCAGGTGTACTTGCATGCCAGAAATCCCAGTGCTGAGTAGATACTCACAGGATAGTCACTAGAACCTACAAATAATTTCTGACAGGGTTCAGACAGGATATTAGGGCATAGTCAGCTAATAGAATTTCCAAATTAAGTGAGAGACCAGGTTTCAAAAACAGCAGAGAAGACATGCAGAAAGACACTTGATGTTCTCTTGCCTCTACATATATACACAGATGTACATATATGAAGACACATGTACAAGCACAAAGATTAATAGATGGGCAGTGGTGGTGCATGCCCTTATCTATTTATCTATCTATCTATCTATTTATTTATTTATTTATTTATTTATTTATATAAAAATTTTTATTAGATATTTTCTTCATTTACATTTCATGCTATCCCCTTTCCTAGTTTCCTCTCAGAAAATCCCCTAACTCTCCCCCCTCCCCCTGCTCCCCAACCCACCCACTCCTGCTTCCTGGCCCTGGCATTCCCCTATACTGGGGCATATAATCTTCACAAGACCAAGGGCCTCTCCTCCCATTGATGGCTGACCAGGCCAATCTCTGCTACATATGCAGGTAGAGACATGAGCTCTGGAGGTACTGGTTAATTCATATTGTTCTTCCTTCTACGGGGTTGCAGACCCCTTCAGCTCCTTGGGTACTTTCTCTAGCTCCTTCATAGGGGACCCTGTATTCCATCCAATAGATGACTGTGAGAATCCACTTCTGTATTTTCCAGGCACTGGCATAGCCTCACAGGAGACATCTATATCAGGCTCCTGTCAGCAAAATCTTTTTGGTATATACAACAGTGTCTGTGTTTGGTGGTTGTTTATGAGATGGATTCCCAGATGGGGCAGTCTCTGGATGGTCCTTCCTTCTGTCTCAGCTACGAACTTTGTCTCTGTAACTCCTTTCATAGGTATTTTGTTCCCCATTCTAAGAAGGAAGGAAGTATCTACAATTTGGTGTTCCTTCTTCTTGAGTTTCATGTGTTTTGCACATTGTATCTTGGGTATTCTAACTTTCTGGGCTAATATCTGCTTATCAATGAGTGCATATCATGTGTGTTATTTTGTGATTGGGTTACCTCACTCAAGATGATATCCTCAAGATCCATCTAAGAATGTAATAAATTCATTGTTTTTAATTGTAGAGTAGTACTCCATTGTGTAAATGTACCACATTTTCTGTGTCCATTCCTCTGTTGAGGGACATCTGGGTTCTTTCCAGCTTCTGGCTATTATAAATAAGGCTGCTATGAACATAGTGGAGCATGTGACCTGTTACAAGTTGGAACATCTTCTGGGTAAATGCCCAGGAGAGGTATTGCTAGATCTTCTGGTAGTACTATTTCAAATTTTCTGAGGAACTGCCAGACTGATTTCCAGAGTGGTGATACAAGCTGGCAATCCCACTAACAATGGAGGAATGTCCCTCTTTTTTCCATATCTTTGTTAGCATCTGCTGTCACATGAATTTTTGGTCTTAGCCTTTCTGACAGGTATGAGATGGAATCTCAGGGTTGTTTTGATTTGCATTTCCCTGATGATTAAGTATGTTGAACGTTTTTTCAGGTGCTTCTCAGCCATTCAGTATTCCTCAGTTGAGAATTCTTTGTTTAGCTCTGTACCCCATTTTTAATAGGATTATTTGATTTTCTGGAGTTCATCTTCTTGAGTTCTTTATATATATTGGATATTAGTCCCTTATCTGATTTAGGATTGATAAAGATCCTTGCCCCAATCTGTTAGTGGCCTTTTGATCTTATTGACAGTGGATTTTGCCTTACAGAAGCTTTGCAATTTTATAAGGTCCCATTTGTCAATTCTCAATCTTATAGCACCAACCCTTGCTGTTCTGTGAAAAATATATAGTGAAATAATACCCAACCACACATCTTCAAACAGGACAAACCTGCTCCATGGCCTTTTATCTAAATTAGCTGTGACCATTTTAAAGTTAGTAAATATCTACAATTATATAAAATGAACTATTATAGTTTCTTTAGTATAGAACAGGTTTGTTTTGAGTTCAATTTGTTAACTTACAAGATGACTGCCACACCACGAAGGCTGAGTTAGGTGATTGTACACTATACAGTCAAAGAACATCTAAGAAAAGACAAGATGATCTAGCTATGTGTCTTTTTTTGTCTTCAAATCTAGCCATGCTACCACAATACAATATCTGTGAGATATCCTTACATAAACATATAGTGTACAAAATATACATGCACATTCATGTATTCTTACAAAGAAGGATATTAGATTTATATGTGTATGCATATATTCTTCAGAACATATACACACCCTACTCAGTCTATACAAGATTATTTCCATGTATGTTCTCAAGACTGATCATTGGTATTAAATAACCAACTCGTGTCCTATTCTCTGGAGAAGACTATTTGTACCTTCTAAGTGTTCCTTAGCTGAAAGCAAGGAGGATGGATGAAAAACTCTTTGAGGAAAGAGGGAAATGAGGTAGAACTTTCTGATTGTGTCATGTGATATAGACTCATATGATGTTTTGCTGATAACGACTCATGTGATGATTTGCTGAGTCAACAATCATGGAAGAATATGTGAGGTTTCAATAGAGTATATATATGACACAACTGACAGTGCGTGGGCACTTGCTCAGCTAGCTGTGCAACTCTTCCTTGTTCTTGCTTTTTCACTAATATTTACTTTGTTGAGAGAGGTACTGCCAAGAATTCCTGCCATTCCATCTGGACCTGGTCACTTCCACTGACTCATGCCAATTTTACAGAGGCCTGGAGGTTTCTGCTGGATCATGCAGGTGATGCTCATTTGTGTTTGGTAACATTTTGAACTTGATTGATTATTGTTTTTTTGTCACTACTGAACTGGATTTCTGAGGCAAGGGGATTGGAATCTCCTCCAAAGAACCACTTCTAAACAGGTACATACCCTTTGATCCTATTTATCATCTTTTCTCCCCATCTTAGGATGGTGGGCTAGAAGTGAGGCTCAAAGCATTTGAGAAGCCTTACTAAATTAGATTTTGAAAAATCTAAGCCTACAGGATGATAGAATTATATTATATCATCAATATAAAAAGAAATCATTTAAAATAAGATAAATGAATGCTTATAATAATAAATATCAATTTTTAAATACTTTTCTCCACTTTCTTCAAATCTTCACTATTGCCACTATTCCAATTCTGCTTGAATAAACTGAGAGTTTTTGTTTAACTTGTAAAAAACGGGTGGACATGCTCCTTGTATTATGTTTATTTTGGTAAACATATTATAAATGAAAGAATCAGAGTGATTTCAAAAAATTAAGAAACTGTCTTAAATTTTAAAATGATATTTTCTTAAAAGGTAATAGGACAAATAATACATTATTATATTATTATACTTTTCTTGTTTTATAAATTGTCCATAGTATCATGAAAATATTTTACATAAAATCATAAATATTTTTTTAAATATTTTGTAAAAATTATAACTGAAAAAGACTCACAATCAAAAGATTTTGGTCATGATTTCAAGATGTTATATATTTGATGTACTAAATGTACATAATTGTCATCTAGATGCTCAAATAGAAACTTTAGCCTTACTGACTAGCAGTCACATTTCTCAAAAGTACTTCTCATCCTACTGGAGGGGAAAGAAAATCAACAGTGTCACTGAGCTATAAACGCTGTAAACTTCAACAGAAACCTGAAGAACATATTAATGGAATAGTGTCACGAAATTTATAAAAAGTAACTAATTAGTTTTGAATTTTATTTAGGGTCCACCTCACAAGATAGAACCCTTACATAACACTGTGACAGTAGCCATGAATCTGAGACTAGATAGGTCATGGGCCTAGGCAAAAAAACAAAAAGTATTATTTTGCTAAGACATATAACAATAAAATTACTCTTAATGACATAGTTTTATTTCTATAGATCAGCATCTCACTCAACCACTATAAGAGACACATATTTATAAAATGTTTTAGAACTAACACAGAGACAAACAAACGGATGTTATGTAGAGTGAGAGACTTTGGAGCACTCGATCCTAAAAGGTATGTCTTCTTCAAACTCCTTTCCTCGAGGCTGAGGGAATTCTTTGAAAGAGGAGGTAGAAAGTACAGAAGAATCTGTGGTGCTGAATGACAAGGAAACTGTTATCCAGGTACAGCAGAGCTGATAAACATTGAAGTCACAGTCTATGATACCATGCAAATGACCTGTTCAGGATCAATCCAGACTGAGTCCCAGCTCAGAATGGACGAAGTGTACAAGGGGTTGCACCCCCTAACCAAGAAGCTATCTGCAGTGATTTCAACTGGACAAAGTAAAATTGATTTCCAGGGGAGTGTCACTGTTTATAATGCCTTGGAAATACCATAATTAGAAGTGTCTGGACAGCACAAAACAAACTCCATGTTTTTGTATAGGGTTGCTTGTTTAGCTTGCAATTGTTGTTCTTAATGGTTTTATTTGGTCTGATTATTTTAATTTTTTAAAGAAAAAGAATAAAATTGAGTAGGTAGAAAGATGGGGAGTATATGAAAGGAGTTGATGTAATGAAATATATTGTGTAAAAATTTTGTAAGTAAAATGGAATTCAGTGATAAAATATACTTTGTTTTTTTTTAGTTATCTACTGTAGAATATGATATGCCACCTTGTTTAGGTGTTTGAACAGGTACAGATATAAAATTTTAGATTGTTTGGTGAGATTCACTTATTTAGATGAGTCTAGCATAAATTAGGGAAGTCATTTCATTTTGTAGTTTGAAGGGAAAAGAAAAATGCATTATTTATACATAACAAGAGAACCAAATCAGGCAAAAATTGTTCCTCAACTCTTAGATATATGATTTTAGAATTTGCCTTTATATAATTCAGACTTTCATAATATTTTGCCAACCTTTGATGATTAAGGTACTCTTTTCTGTTTCATGGTAGTTGAGTTCTGAATGAGATTGGTATATAATGTGAAATAAACAGAGTTGACATGTGGTTTGTGATGACAGATAGCAGGCCCATATGTCTCCTTATCAAAGGTTACCTATTCGAAAATATGCAGAAACACAAATTCAATTTCCTTAATATAACAACAATGTAGAAATATAATTTTATCATGAGTTCAAAAAAAACAAAACAAAACAAAACAGTGATTCTAGATACCAAGCACAGTGTTAGTCTCATATGCCTCTTATTACTTTCCAAGCAGTGACCTTTTTATAACTCATCCAAATTGAACATAGTAAAAAAAACTGTATAATGCATTTTTATATTTTAAAATACATCAGGATGAATTATCTGTGCTTATAATGTATTTAAGTAACAGTCTAATGATTTGCAATTGCTTTATATTTTGTCTGCTTTGTAATGTATTGTATTACTTGATTTATTTCAGACTCAGATACCATTAAAATTACCATTGTACCAGGCTGGAAAGAGGGCCACACATACGTGTACATCCTGGTATCACTGAGTGAACTGTTTAAACAAAAAGAGGAGCAATGTGAGAAGTCAAAGGAGGGACTCTAGGGAGGAGATGAGAATTAATCATTCACTTTTAAAAACTTAAAATTAAAAAACTACTTCACAAAAATGAAAAATATGTTTTAAAACTTGGTACAATCATTCATTTCATGGATTTATATGTTGATTGCTTAGTGTATTTTATCCTTTAGTGAATATGGTGCTCTCACTTGCAGTAAACATATGAACTAATTTTAAGCAATAGTCAACTTATAAATAATATAATTGTTTGCTAATATATGATCTATCAATTTCTTAACATTATCTTGGACATTTTAACACTTCCATATATAGACTACAAAGTAAAGAAATGTTATATGAGTAAAACTTCAGACATAATATAAACTGAAGAATTCATAGAAAAATCCATTTTCTTATGGCATACAGTATAGACAATGAATCATTTCCAAATTGAATCCATGTAAGACTAATATTTGCACGTGTTTTCCAGCCAAGTTTGAGCAATTTATTTTCAAAATATCATAAAGGAGTAAATAATGGTCATATGTAAGTTTATAGGATACGTTTGCTACATATACTAAAGAAACTGAAAGGATGACATAGTAATCTTGACATATAAACAAGATACCCTTAAGCTATAAAATATGGAATTATGTCTCATTGCTTAAATATGTGACCTTAATAGTGAATACTATTAAGCATAAAAGATATTAAAGAAAAGGTACACGGTGTTTTGGTTTTTCTCATCTACATTGACAGAAATAGATAAAATGCTAATGATACATTAAAATTAAAATGCATAAACCTCTGATTTACTATATGACAGGCAGGAAGAAATCCAAATTGAACAGAAAAACGATAGCCCAAAAATGCACTGCTTTATGAAACTAAACTATCTCAAAAACTCTCATTGGTGTTAAATGTTTCAGAAGGATATTATCATGACTGAATAATATGGTTTCATGTTTGCATAGAGGAGAGTAGGTGGGAGGGATCCTGAGCTGGAGGCAAGTGGACTGAGAGGTTCTGATGTTCATAGCACAGCAGTAAGCATGTTTAAAGCAAAGACATGCATTCATTGGTTTTGATCCACTTTAACGAGCCTGAATAAATCATTGCTCCCAGGAAATTGTTGTTGTTGTTATTGTTGTTGTTGTTGTTTTCTTTTAATATATTTTTATTAGATATTTTATTCATTTACATTTCAAATGCTATCCAGAAAGTCCCCTATACCCTACCCCCACCCCTGCCCTGCTCCCCTATCCACTCACTCCCACTTCATGGGCCTGGCATTGCCCTGTACTGGGACATATAAAATTGCTAGACCAAGGGGCCTCTCTCCCCAATGATGGCCGGCTAGGCTATCTTCTCCTACCTATGCAGCTAAAGACATGAGCTTTCGGGGTACTGATTAGTTCATATTGTTGTCCCACCTATAGGGTTGCAGATCCCTTCAGTTCTTAGGTACTTCCCCTAGCTCCTATATTAGGGGCCCTATGTTCCAACCTATAGATGACTATGAGCATCCACTTCTGTATTTTCCAGACACTGGCAAAACCTCACAGGAGACAGATATGTCAGGGTCCCTTCAGCAAAATCTTAACTGTCATATGCAATAGATTCTGCAATTGGTGGCTGATTATGGGATGGACCCTCAGATAGGGCAGTCTCTGGATGGTCCATCCTTTTGTCTTAAGTCCAAACTTTGTCTCTGCAACTCCTTCCATGGATATTTTATGCCATATTCTAGGGAGGAATGAAGTATCCACACGTTGGTCTTCCTTCTTGATTTTCTTGTGTTTAGAAAGTTGTATCTAGGTTTCTGGGCTAATATCCACTTATCACTGAGTGCATATCAAGTGATTTCTTTTGTGATTGGGTTGCCTCACTCAGGATGATAGCCTACATATACATTCATTTGCCCAAGAATTTCATAAATTCATTGTATTTAATAGTTGAGTAGTACTCCATTTTGTAAATGTACCACATTTTCTGTATCCATTCCTCTCTTGAGGGACATCTGGGTTCTTTCCAGCTTCTGGCTATTATAAATAGGGCTGCTATGAGCATAGTGGAGCACGTGCCCTTATTACCAGTTGGAATATCTTCTGGGTATATGCCCAGAAGTGGTATTGCTAGATCTAGCTGTAGTACTATGTCCAGTTTTCTGAGGAACCGCAAGACTAATTTCCAGACTGGTTGTACAGTTTGCAATCCCACCAGCAATGGAGGAGTATTCCTCTTTCCACTATATCCTCTCCAGCATCTGCTGTCACCTGAATTTTTTATCCTGGCCATTCTAACTGGTGAGTGGTGGAATCTCAGGGATGTTTTGATTTGCATTTCCCTGATGATTAATGATGTTAAACATTTTTTCAAGAGCTTCTCGGCCCTTTGGTATTCCTCAGTTGAGAATTCTTTGTTTAGCTCTGTACACGATTTTTTAGTGGGGTTATTTAAATTTCAGTAGTACAGCTGCTTGAGCTCTTTGTATATATTGGATATTAGTCCCCTACCAGATTTAGGATTGGTAAATATTCTTTTCCAATCTGTTTTTGGCCTTTTTGCCTTACTGACAGTATCTATTGCCCTACAGAAATTTTGCAATTTTATGACGTCCAATTTGTCAATTCTTGATCTTACAACACAGGCCATTGCTGTTCTGTTTAGGAATTTTTCCCCTGTGCCCATATCTTTGAGGGTTTTCTCCACTTTCTCCTCTATAAATTTCAGTGTCTCTGATTTTAAGTGGATTTCTTTGATCCACTTAGATTTGACCTTAGTACAAGGAGCTAAGAATGGATCAATTCTCATTCTTCTACATGGTAACCACAAGTTGTGCCAGCACCATTTGTTGAAAATGCTGTCTTTTTTTCCACTGGATGGTTTTAGTTCCCTTGTCAAAGATCAAGTAACCACAGGTGTACGGGTTCATTTCTGGGTCTTCAATTCTATTCCATTGATCTATCTGCCACTGATTTGTTTGAGTTAATTTTATATCCAGCCACTTTGCTGAAGTTGTGTATCAGTTCTCTGGTGGAATGTTTAGGCTCACTCATATTTACAATCATATCTTCTGCAAATAGTGATATTTTGACTTCTTCCTTTCCAACTTGTATCCCCTTGATGTCCTTTTGTTGTCTAATTGCTCTGGCTAGGACTTCAAGTACTATATATTGAATAGGTAGGGAGAAAGTGGGAAGCCTTGTCTAGTCCCTGATTTTAGTGGGATTGCATTCAGCTTCTCTCCATTTACTTTGATGTTGGCTACTGTTCTGCTGTATATTGTTTTTATTATGTTTAGTTATGGACCTTGAATTCCTGATTTTCCATGACCTTTATCCTGAAGGTGCATTGGATTTTGTAAAATGCTTTCATCAGCTAAGTAGATGATCATGTGATCTGCTTTTTGTCTTTGCATTTGTTTATATAGTGTATCACATTGATGAATTTCCATATATTAAACCATCCCTGCATCCCTGGGATGAAGCCTACTTGGTCATGATAGATGATCATTTTAATGTGTTCTTGGATTCCATTTACGGGGATATTATTGAGTATTTCTGCATAGATATTCATAAGGGAAATTGGTCTGAAGTTGTCTTTCTTTGTAAGATCTTGGTGTGGTATAGGTATCAGAGTAATTGTGTCTTCATAGAATGAATTGGGTAGAGAACATTCTGTTTCTATTTTATGGAATAATTTTAGAAGAGTTGGAATTAGGTCTTCTTTGATAGTCTGATAGAACTCTACACTGAACCCATCTGGTCCTGGGCTTTTTTTGGTTGGGAGACTTTTTTTTTTTGAATTATGTTTTTTATTAGGTATTTTCCTCATTTACATTTCCAAGGCTATCCAAAAAGGCCCCAATACACACACCCCCACTCCCCTACCCACCCACTCCCACATTTTGGCCCTGGCATTCGCCTGTACTGGGGCACACAAAGTTTGCAAGTCCCATGGGCCTCTCTTTACAGTGATGGCTGACTAGGCCATCTTTTGATACATATGCAGCTAGAGTCAAGAGCTCTGGGGTACTGGTTAGTTCATAATGTTGTTCCACCCACAGGGTTGCAGTTCCCTTCAGCTCCTTGGGTACTTTCTCTAGCTTCTCCATTGGGAGCCCTGTGATCCATCCAATAGCTGACTGTGAGCATCCAATTCTGTGTTTGCTAGGCCCCAGCATAGTCTCACAAGAGACAGCTATATCTGGGTCCATTCATCAAAATCTTGCTAGTGTATGCAATGGTGTCAGTGTTTGGAAGCTGATTATGGGATGGATCCCTGAATGTGACAGACTTTAGATGGTCGATCCTTTCGTCACAGCTCCAAACGTTATCTCTGTAACTCTTTCCATGGGTGTTTTTTTCCCAATTCTAAGAAGGGACACAGTGTCCACATTTTGGTCTTCGTTCTTCTTCAGTTTCATGTGTTTAACAAATTGTATTTATATCTTGGGTATCCTAAGTTTTTTGGGCTAATATCCACTTATCAGTGAGTACATATTGTGTGAGTTCCTTTTTGATTGTGTTACCTCACTCAGGATGATGCCCTCCAGGTCCATCCATTTGCCTAGGAATTTTGTAAATTCATTCCTTTTAATAGCTGAGTAGTACTCCATTGTGTAAATGTACCACATTTTCTGTATCCATTCCTCGGTTGAGGGACATCTGGGTTCTTTCCAGCTTCTGGCTATTATAAATAAGGCTGCTATGAACATAGTGGAGCTGTGTCCTTATTACCGGTTGGAACATCTTCTGGATATATGCCCAGGAGAGGTATTGCTGGATCCTCTGGTAGTATTATGTCCAATTTTCTGAGGAACCGCCAAACTGATTTCCAGAGTGGTTGTACAAGCTTGCAATCCCACCAACAATGGAGGAGTGTTCCTCTTTCTCCACATCCTCGCCAGCATCTGCTGTCACCTGAATTTTTGATCTTAGCCATTCTGACTGGTGTGAGTTGGAATCTCAGGGTTGTTTTGATTTGCATTTCCCTGATGATTAAGGATGTTGAACATTTTTTCAGGTGCTTCTCTGCCATTTGGTATTCCTCAGGTGAGAATTCTTTGTTCAGTTCTGAGCCCCATTTTTTAATGGGGTTATTTGATTTTCTGGAGTCCACCTTCTTGAGTTCTTCATATATATTGGATATTAGTCCCCTATCTGATATAGGATAGGTAAAGATCCTTTCCCAATCTGTTGGTGGTCTTTTTGTCTTATTGGCAGTGTCTTTTGCCTTGCAGAAGCTTTGCAACTTTATGAGGTCCCATTTATCTAGTCTTGATCTTACAGCACAAGCCTTTGCTGTTCTATTCAGGAATTTTTCCCCTGTACCCATATCTTCGAGGCTTTTCCCTACTTTATCCTCTATAAGTTTCAGTGTCTCTGGTTTTATGTGGAGTTCCTTGATCCACTTAGATTTGACCTTAGTATAAGGAGATAGGAATGGATCAATTCGCATTCTTCTACATGATAACTGCCAGTTGTGACAGCACCATTTGTTGAAAATGCTGTATTTTTTTCACTGGATGGTTTTAGCTCCCTTGTCGAAGATCAAGTGACCATAGGTGTGTGGGTTCATCTCCGGGTCTTCAATACTATTCCATTGGTCTACTTGTCTGTCGTTATACCAGTACCATGCAGTTTTTATCACAATTGCTCTGTAGTACAGCTTTAGGTCAGCCATGGTGATTCCACCAGAGGATCTTTTATGATTGAGAAGAGTTTTTGCTATCCTAGGATTTTTGTTATTCCAGATGAATTTGCAGATTGCCCTTTCTAATTCCTTGAAGAATTGAGTTGTAATTTTGATGGGGATTGCATTGAATCTGTAGATTGCTTTTCCTAAGATAGCCATTTTTACAATGTTGATCCTGCCAATCCATGAGCATGGGAGGTCTTTCCAACTTCTGAGATCTTCTTTAATTTCTTTCTTCAGAAACTTGAAGTTCTTGTCATACAGATCTTTACATCCTTATTTAGAGTCACTCCAAGGTATTTTATATGGTTTGTGACTATGGAGAAGGGTGTTGTTTCTGTAATTTCCTTCTAAGCCTGTTTATCCTTTGTGTACAGAAAGGCCATTGACTTGCTTGAGTTAATTTTATATCCATCTACTTCATTGAAGTAGTTTATCAAGCTTAGGAGTTCTCTGGTGGAATTCTTAGGGTCACTTATGTATACTATCATATCATCTGCAAAGAGTGATATTTTGACTTCTTCTTTTCCAATTTGTATCCCCTTGATCTCCTTTTGTTGTCGAATTGCTCTGGCTAGGACTTCAAGTACAATGTTGAATAGGTAGGGAGAGAGTGGACAGCCTTGTCTAGTCCCTGATTTTAGTGGGATTTCTTCCAACTTCTCACAATTTACTTTGATGTTGGCTACTGTTTGCTGTAGATTGCTTTTATCATGTTTAGGTATGGGCCTTGAATTCCTGATCTTTCCAAGACTTTTATCATGAAGGGGTGTTGGATTTTGTCAAATGCTTTCTCAGCATCTAACGAGATGATCATGTGGTTTTTGTCTTTGATTTTGTTTATATACTGGATTACATTGATGTATTTCAGTATATTGAACCATCCTTGCATCCCTGGGATGAAAACTACTTGGTCAGGATGGATGATTTTTTTGATGTGTTCTTGGATTCGGTTATCGAGAACTTTATTGAGGATTTTTGCATCGATATTCATAAAGGAAGTTGGTCTGAAGTTCTCTATCTTTGTTGGGTCTTTTTGTGGTTTAGGTATCAGAGTAATTGTAGCTTCATAGAATGAGTTGGGTAGAGTACCTTCTTTTTCTATTTTGTGGAATAGTTTGTGAAGAACTGGGATTAGATCTTCTTTGAAGGTCTGATAGAACTCTGCACTAAACCCATCTGGTCCTAGGCTTTTTTTGGTTGGGAGACTATTAATGACTGCTTCTTTTTCTTTGGGGGATATGGGACTGTTTAGATCATTAACCTGATCTTGATTTAACTTTGGTACCTGGTATATGTCTAGAAACTTGGCCATTTCATCCAGGTTCTCCAGTTTTGTTGAGTATAGCCTTTTGTAGAAGGATGATTGTGTTTTGGATTTCTTCAAGATCTGTTGTTATGTCTCCCTTTTCATTTATGATTTTGTTAATTAGAATACTTTCCTTATGCCCTCTAGTGAGTCTGGCTAAGGGTTTATCTATCTTGTTGATTTTCTCAAAGAACCAGCTCCTCGATTGGTTGATTCTTTGAATAGTTCTTCTTGTTTCCACTTGGTTAATTTCACCCCTGAATTTGATCATTTCCTGCCTTCTACTCCTCTTGGGTGAATTTGCTTCCTTTCATTCTAGAGAATTTAGGTGTTTTGTCAAGCTGCTAATGTGTGGTCTCTCTAGTTTCTTTTTGGAGGCACTCAGAGCTATGAGGTTTCCTCTTAGAAATGCTTTCATTGTGTTCCATAAGTTTGGGTATGTTGTGGCTTCATTTTCATTAAACTCCAAAAAGTCCTTAATTTCTTTCTTTATTCCTTCCTTGACCAAGGTATCATTGAGTAGAGTGTTGTTTAGTTTCCACGTGTGTGTTGGCTTTCTATTATTTATTTTGTTATTGAAGATCAGCCTTAATGCATGGTGATCTGATAGGATGCATGGGACAATTTCAATATTTTTGTATCTGTTGAGGCTTGTTTTGTGACCAATTATGTGGTCAATTTTGGAGAAGGTACCATGAGGTGCTGAGAAGAAGGTATATCCTTTTGTTTTAGGATAAAATGTTCTGTAGATATCTGTCAGATCCATTTGTTTCATAACCTCTGTTAATTTCACTGTGTCTCTGTTTAGTTTCTGCTTCCATGATCTGTCCATTGGTGAAAGTGGTGTGTGGAAGTCTCCCACTATTATTGTGTGAGGTGCAATGTGTGCTTTGAGCTTTACTAAAGTATCTTTAATGAATGTGGCTGCCCTTGTATTTGGAGCATATATATTCAGAGTTGATAGCTCCTCTTGGAGGATTTTACCTTTGATGAGTATGAAGTGCCCTTCCTTGTCTTTTTTGATAGCTTTGGGTTGGAAGTCGATTTTATTAGATATTAGGATGGCTACTCCAGCTTGTTTCTTCCTACCATTTGCTTGTAAATTTGTTTTCCAGCCTTTCATTCTGAGGTAGTGTCTATCTTTTTCTCTGAGATGAGTTTCCCGCAAGCAGCAAAATGTTGGGTCCTGTTTGTATAGCCAGTCTGTTAGTCTAAGTCTTTTTACTGGGGAGTTGAGTCCATTGACATTAAGAGATATTAGGGAGAAGTAATTGTTGCTTCCTTTTATTTTTGTTGTTAGAGTTGGCATTCTGTTCTTGTGGCAGTCTTCTTTTAGGTTTGTTGAGGGATTACCTTCTTGCTTTTTCTAGGACGTGGTTTCTGTCCTTTTATTGTTTTTTTCTGTTATTATCCTTTGAAGGGCTGGATTCGTGGAAAGATAATGTGTGAATTTGGTTTTGTTGTGGAATATTTTGTTTTCTCCATCTATGGTAATTGAGAGTTTGGCTGGGTATAGTAGCCTGGGCTGGAATTATTGTTCTCTTAGTTTCTGTATAACATCTGTCCAGGCCCTTCTGGCTTTCATAGTCTCTGCTGAAAAATCTGGTGTAATTCTGATAGGCTTGCCTTTGTATGTTACTTGACTTTTTTCCCTTACTGCTTTTAGTATTCTATCTTTATTTAGTGCATTTGTTGTTCTGATTATTATGTGTCGAGAGGAATTTCTTTTCTGGTCCAGTCTATTTGGATTTCTGTAGGCTTCTTGTATGTTCATGGGCATCTCTTTCTTTAGGTTTGGGAAGTTTTCTTCTATAATTTTGTTGAATATATTTGCTGGTCCTTTGAATTGGAAATCTTCATTCTCATCTACTCCTATTATCCATAGGTTTGGTCTTCTCATTGTGTCCTGGATTTCCTGGATGTTTTGAGTTAGGATCTTTTTGGATTTTGTATTTTCTTTGATTGTTGTGCCGATGTTCTCTATGGAGTCTTCTGCACCTGAGATTCTCTCTTCCATCTCTTGTATTCTGTTGCTGATGCTCACATCAGATTTCTTTCCTAGGGTTTCTATCTCCAGAGTTGCCTCAATTTGGGTTTTCTTTATTGTGTCTACTTCCCTTTTTAGGTCTTGGATAGTTTTATTCAATTCCATCACCTGTTTGGTCTGGTTTTCCTGCAGTTCTTTAAGGGATTTTTGTGCTTCCTCTTTTATGTCTTCTACCTGTTTAGCAGTGTTCTCCTGTATTTCTTTAAGTGTGTTATTAAAGTCCTTATTGATGTCCTCTACCATCATCATGAGATATGCTTTTAGCTCTGGGTCTAGCTTTTCCGGTGTGTTGGGGTGCCCTGGAATGGGCCAAGTGGGAGTGCTGGGTTCTGATGATGGTGAGTGGTCTTGGTTTCTGTTAGTAATATTATTACGTTTACCTTTCACCATCTGGTAATCTCTGGAGTTAGTTGTTATAGTTGTCTCTGTTTAGAGATTGGAGCAGACGCTGTGTTCCACTCACCAGAAATCTTAAGATCCCGTGGCGGGTGTCCTGGGTAGCTGGCGGGTGTCAGCCGACTCTGTGCCCTAGCTATCCTGGTGCTGGTCGGAGGGAAGGGGCTTGTGCCTCTACTCAGGCCAGTTTTCTGGTTCCCTAACTAATGCAGTCTCAGGTCCCGCAGGATTGGATTGGAGCAGAGGCTGTGTTCCACTCACCAGAAATTTTAAGATCACATGGCAGGTGTCCTGTGTAGCTGGCGGGTGTCAGCTGACTCTGAGTCCTAGCTACCCCGGTGCAGGTCGGACCGAAAGGGGAGAGACTATTATTTCTTTAAGGGAGACGGGACTGTAAAAATCATTAATCTGGCCAGGCAATGGTGGCACATGCCTTTAATCCCAGCACTTGGGAGGCAAAGACAGGCAGATTTCTGAGTTCGAGCCCAGCCTACTCTACAAAGTGAATTCCTGGACAGCCAGGACTATACAGAGATACCCTGTCTCTAAAAACCAAAAACAAACAAACAAAAAATAACAAAAACAAAAACCAAAAAATATCGTTAATCTGATCCTGATTTAACCTTGGTACCTGGTATCTGTTTAGTAAGTTATCCATTTCATCCAGGTTTTCCAGTTTTGTTGAGTCTAGCTTTTTGTAGTAGGATCTGATGATGATGTTTTGGATTTTTCCAGGATCTGTTGTTATGTCACCTTTTTCATTACTGATTTTTGTTAATTAGGATACTGTCCCTGTGCCCTCTAGTTATTCTGGCAAAGGATTTATTTATCTTGTTGATTTTCTCAAAGAACCAGCTCCTGGTTTGGTTGAATCTTTGAATAGTTTTTTTTTTTTTTTTGTTTCCACTTGGTTGATTTCTGCCCTGAGTTTGATTACTTACTGATGTCTAATCCTCTTGGGTGAATTTGCTTCCTTTCTTTCTAGAGCTTCTAGGTGTGCTGTCGGGCTGCAAGTGTATGCTCTCTCTATTTTCTTTTTGGAGGCACTCAGGGCTATGAGTTTTCCTCTTAGAAATGCTTTCATTGTGTCCCATAAGTTTGGGTATGTTGTGGGTTCATTTTCATTAAACTCTAAAAATTCTTTAATTTCTTTCTTTATTTCTTCCTTGACCAAGGAATCATTGAGTAGAGTGTTGTTCAGTTTCCAATTGAATGTAGGCTTTCTATTATTTATGTTGTTATTGAAGATCAGCCTTAGTCCATGGTGATCTGCTAGGATACATGGAATAATTTCAATATTTTTGTATCTGGTGAGGCCTGTTTTGTGATCAATTATGTGGTCAATTTTGAAGGAGGTACCATGAGGTGCTGAAAAGAAGGTATATCCTTTTGTTTTAGGATAAAATGTTCTGTAGATATCTGTTATATCCATTTGTTTCATAACTTCTATTAGTGTCCATGTGTCTCTGTTTATTTTCTGTTTTCATGATCTGTCCATTGGTGAGAGTGCGGTGATGAATTCTCCCATTATTATTGTGTGAGGTGCAATGTGTGGTTTGAGCTTTACTAAAGTTTCTTTAATGAATGTGGCTGCCCTTGCATTTGGAGCATAGATATTTAGAATTGAGAGTTCATCTTGGTAGATTTACCTTTGAGGAGTATGAAGTGCCTGCCCCTCATTGTCTTTTTTGATAACTTTGGGTTAGAAGTCAATTTTATTCGATATTAGAATGACTACTCCAGCTTGTTTCTTCAGACCATTTGCTTGGAAAATTGTTTTCCAGCCTTTTACTCTGAGGTAGTGTTGGTCCCTGAAGTGGTTTCCTTCAAGCAGCAAAATGTTGGGTCCTGTTTGTGTAGCCAGTTTATTAGTCTATGTCTTTTTATTGGGGAATTGAGTCCATTTATGTTAAGAGAAATCAAAGAAAACTAATTGTTGTTTCCTGTTATTTGTTGTTGTTGTTGTTGTTAAAGTTGGGAATCTGTTCTTGTGGCTTCCTTCTTTTAGTTTTTTTAAAAGATTACTTTCTTGCATTTTCTAGGGTGTAATTTCCATCTTTGTGTTGGTGTTTTCTCTTTGTTATCCTTTGAAGGGATGGATTCTTGGAAAGATATTGTGTGAATTTGGTTTTGTCATGGAATACTTTGGTTTCTCCATCTATGGTTATTGAGAGTTTTGCTGGGTATAATAGCCTGGACTGGCATTTGTGCTCTTTTACTGTCTGGATAACATCTGCCAGGATCTTCTGGCTTTCATAGTCTCTGGTGAGAAGTCATGAATAATCTAATAGGTCTGCCTTTATATGTTACTTGACCTTTTTTCCTTACTGCTTTTAATATTCTATTTTTATTTAGTGCATTTGCTGTTCTGATTATTATGTGTCAGGAGGAATTTCTTTTCTGGTCCAGTCTATTTGGAGTTCTGTAGGCTTCATATATGTTCATGGGCATTTCTTTCTTTAGGTATGGGAAGCTTTCTTCTATAATTTTGTTGAAGATACTTGCTGGCCCTTTAAGTTGAAAATTTTCATTCTTATCTATTCCTATTATCCATAGATTTGGTCTTCTCATTTTGTCCTGGATTTCCTGGATGTTTTGAGTATTTTGCATTTTCTTTGATTGTTGTATCCATATTCCCTATGGAATCTTCTGCACCTGAGATTCTCTCTTCCATTTCTTGTACTCTGTTGCTGATGTTCACATCTATGGTTCTTGATTTCTTTCCTAGGTTTTATATCTCCAGAGTTGTCTCCCTTTGGGTTTTCTTCATTGTTTCTACTTCCATTTTTAGATCTTGGATGGTTTTGTTCAATTCTATTGCCTGTTTGGTTGTGTTTTCCTGTAATACTTTAAGAGATTTTTGTGTTTCTTCTACCTGTTTACTGGTGTTTGCCTGTAGTTCTTTAAGGACTTCTACATGTTTAGCAGTATTCTCCTGTAATTCCTTGAGGAATTTTTGTGCTTCCTCCTTAAGGGCTTCTACCTGTTTAGCAGTGTTCTCCTGTATTTCTTTAAGTGAGTTATTAATGCCCTTCTTAAAATCTTCTACCACCACCATGAGATATGATTTTAAATACATGTCTTGCTTTTCAGGTGTGTTGGAGTATCCAGGACTCATTGTGGTGTGTGTACTGGGTTCTGATGATACCCAGTGTTCTTTGTTTCTGTTACTAAGATTCTTAAGTTTGCCTTTCGCCATCTTTAAATCTCTGATGTTCAAGCTGTCTCTTGTTGGAGCTTGATCCTCCTGTTATTCTTTTAGCACTCCTGGGAGTCCAACTCTCTCCTGAGTTCCAGTGGTCAGAGCAATATCTACAGGCAAGCTCTCCTCTTCCAGGCCAGGTGTCCAGCAGTCTGGAGCTTTGATCCACCTCCTGAGTTCTGGGGTCAGAACTCTCTTTGTAGGCTGACTCTCCTCTGCCAAGGAATGTGCCAGGGGTCTGGGTCCCAGCTCTGCCTCCTGGCTGAGGATGAAGGCCTGACAAGACCCTGACCAAGAAGCTCTGTTGTTTCTATCGCCCACATGCTCTCAGGTGATCAGGAGGTCTGGGTGTGCTAGGAGTCCTGCTGCGTGGAGAGCACTCTGAAGCCGTTAGTGGTCTCCACTGGGCTCAAAAGGAAGATGGTGGGGGTGGCCCGGACCAGAACAGATCCCAGCCTCTGGTTAGGCGAGGTTCCTTTTTCCCTGTTCCTGCCAGCACAAGACCCTCCGCAATTCTTTGGAGGTGATGTTGTGTTCCACTCACCGGTGATCCTGAGGTGATCTCGAGGTCCTGAAATGTGGAGAGCACTCTGGAGCCCTTAGCACCTCTGCTGGGCTCAGAAGGAAGATGGCAGGAGTGGCCCCGACAGGAACAGATCCCTTGTTGCTGTCGTTAATGATGATGATGTTGTTATTATTTACAATCCAGTAATTGATCCCTCTCTAGGCTCCCCCTCCCACAGATGATCATTCCATTTCTCCTTGCCCTTATCTCCAATCCCCACCAGATGTCTTGCAAGGATTAGGCACAACTTCTCCCACCTGATCCTGTCACCCTTTTCCTCTCCACAGCCTCTCTCCCAACCAATTTCCTCCATCCCTCTGTCTCCAGTGATGATTTTCTTCCCCCTTTCTATGTGGGATTGAAGCATCCTAACTTGGGCCTTTAGGCTTGCTAAACTTCTTAACTTCTGTGGATTGTGTCTTCGGTATTCTGTACTTTGGGCTAATATATACTTATTAGTGAATCCATAATATGCATGTCCTTTTGGTTCTGGGTTACTCAAGATGATATTTTCTAGTTCCATCAGTTTGCCTGCAAAACTCATGATGTCCTCATTATTTTTTTAAATAAATTTAGTGGGGTTTAATACTTTCTTGTAGATCAAATCAGAGGGAACCAAAACAAAGGTATGCTTCTAAATAGTGCAATTATAAAGGGGAGCTAATTAGAATACTAGAATGTTTTCATGCTACATACTGAAAACCAAAAGCAAATGTAGAAATGTGGATTTGTTTTGTGCTTGTACACTTTCTTCCTATATTCTACCTCCACAAGTCACTATAGTATTCGTTTAAAAATCTTGAATTTCAAAAATAAACTAGTATTAGTCTACATAAATCTGATTCTGAATTTTAAAAGAAGCAAATATGTCGTCCTCAGTTTAGTGGACTGTGATTATTTCATTAATTTCACTTCCTCTAATCACTCTGCTCAGCATTCATACACTAATATTTTTTGTTTGCTATATTCACCTACTTTCAGAGTTCTAAAAGTGTTCCCTTGAGCATTTTTCCCATTTATCATCCATTATTTGGTATTCTAGGGTAAAATAACAATTGAACATTGTTTTATTTTTTAAAGATATGAACACAGGTCATCTAGTTGTTCTTTGACTTTTTTCTTGAACTTACCCTCTTAAATATCATCTACCCTTTAATAGTAGTACTCACTTCATATGCATGTATCTATGCACAAGTAAGTTTAGAAAGTTATCATATGCTAAAAATATGTTTCTTTTGGTGCATAGGCCAATACATTTTCATGCAGAGTACATATATGTCAGCAGACACTGGAGTCCAAAATCAATTGTTAACTTATCCCAAACTTTTCCACCTCCTATTCATACATCTCATGCCATACCTTCAGTACATTTGCGTCTTCCATCACCACTACTCTGAAATTTCCAAAAATCACTGATCGAGTATAAACATCTGAGATTAATAATCTTTTACTCTGAAAAATATCATTGCACCCATGTAAATTATTGTGTAAAGTATAATCCCATGTAATGTATATGACTTCAGAGTTGATCCATTCACATGCTGAGATCCAGTTACAGAACATTTGTGAATGGACCTTGTAAGCATTCATGTGCAGGCTTCTGTTGATCAAACTTCATCTTTCTCTAGGATAGTCACATAGAGGATTGTTGGATCATTGACATATTGAGAGAAGTCACTGTTGTACTGAATTCTGCTTTTCCAAATAGGAGTCACAGCTCCTGGACATCCTCATTAACAGTTGGAAAGGCTCTTACTTTTTTATTTTAGTTATTCTGGAATGAGCAAAATGGAATATTGTAGAAGGTATTCTGTTCTCTTGAGCTAAATTTTTCTTGCTTTCTAAAACCATATTTAACTAAATCGGTCTTAAAAAATTTTTAAGTTGAGTGTCATCCCTCCAATTTAGTTGTTTTAACAATATTCTTTTTCATAAGACAGTAATTATTCTTTGAAAATACCATACTTGTATAAAACTATATTCATTGAATCTGCCCCCATTACCCCCTCCATGTCCCCTGTCCTCAACAGAACATTGTCTGAAATTCATATCCTCCATTTTCAGTAGCCTACTGTGTCCAATTAATGTAGCTCATACATGCATTCTTTTGTTCTTCCATAAACACATTGGACTCACTTTGTTTATGTTGTCAGCATTTCTATTGAGTTTGGTGTGGATTGATATGGATTAAGTCTGTAGATCATCAAGGCAGAATTATCTCATTTCCTTATTGATTTCTTTCCAATATACATAATATATTGCAACCTTCCAAATGTTTTAATATACTTTGCTATTTTTACTAACATTTTCTAGTATTCAAAAGAGATTTTAACATAATATATTATATTTACATGCAAATATTCCAGTTTTTAATACTATCTTAGATTTTTTTGGATTTCAATTGCTATTATATGTGATGACTGAATTTCCATTAATATGTAAGGATTGTATTCAACTGAGTTATTGGTTCCTTTTATAGTTTACCTTGATGTGTTTGCTGCTGCATGTGTGGATATCAGATAACACTATTGTTAGAGTGTTCACTCTTTCCCCTGTGTTTGTTTGTTTGTTTGTTATTGTTGTTATATTGCTCCATAAAACAAATGTTCCTGACCAAAGATGGTAAGGAAAAAAATATATATATATAATCTATACATCTATATTACTCTACCTGTTTGTTATATAAACTCATAAGAAACAGTTGTCTGTTATGCTATTACAGTAGTGTACAAGTTTCTAAAAATTCTTTTTTGTTTCTTCATTAAATGATTCCAACTGTTAAGAAAGAAAAGATGAATTAATATTCATGCCTTTTCCCAACTTTGGAGAACATCATTTTCTTTATTGGTCACAGTTTTAGACTATCTCTTGTATTTAGTTCATTTACAATGAAAATGTTTATTAATGATTAATAATTCAACTTTTCATCTGAAATCAGTTTTGGGGAAATTAAACTTGTTAGAGCAAATAATAACTGACAGATTTCATGTTAGTCGATGTTAAGCATCTAGCATTAGCTACCTGAAAAAAAATGAAAAATAAGTGCCTTGTGATGGCAATTAAACTACATTTTACCATATATTATGAAAAATTTCAAAGGTGAAAACAAATTGCCTAAGTCATCTTTGTGTATGTTGACAGTAGTCAAAACCATTCAGCCACAGGAGAAGTCCCTAAAAGTTTACTGACATTGTACCCATAAATGTGAGCTCTAGTATCTGTATGAAAGTCTACACAAAAGGACATTTCTTCAAACAAATAATTAGATATAAAAACTGAAGGGGCCAGAAAGCAATGCTCTCTCTTTTTTATTTATTTATTTTTTCAAAACAGGGTTTTTCTGTGTAGCCCTGGTTGTTCTGGAACTCACTCTGTAGACCAGGCTGGGCTTGAACTCAGAAATCTGCCTGCCTCTGCCTCCCAAATGCTGGGATTAAAGGCATGGGCCACCACTGCCCAGCCAGCAATGCTCTCTTTTGCATAGTCTTTATATAGACTAGCCATATATCATTTATAAACATATGAAAGCAAAACAGTTTTGTTTCACAACTCACAATTCCTTGTATTGAGAAAGAAAATATAACTATAGAGAGATTTATTTTATTTTTTCCATTGGTTGTGCCAGAAGGTCCCATATATATTTGTACCATCTCAAAGAAGTGAGTAGAACACTATCTCCAAAGAAGAAGGAGGAGGGAAAATATAGAGAGAAGAAAAAAATGAAGAGAGAAAACACAAAATCATAAAAGCACAATGAAATTGCCCAAACCTGTGTAATATGTAAATAATATCAACTGGCTAATGGATAAAATGAATTTAAAAATCACACATTAGTAAGAACAGGATTTCAGTAAAAAAAAAAAATAAGTGGCAAGTCTTCTACCAATATTAAGAATATCTGAGCTATTTTTCTAGTTCTCTGTGGTAATACATTTACTTTGTCATATTTCTTAGACATAGATAGAAGGTATTTAATAATTAATTTAAAATGGCTAAATTGATCAATTCATGAAACAATTAATATCCTTTTGGTGCTAATAATTGTTAAACTCAATATTATACTCAAATTGATCTAAATGCTTTAATGATATAGTTTCATTTCATGCATTATTATTGATTTGTTTATAAAGGAATCTATCATAGTAGTTTAATACCAAACTTCCATTAGACCATCTTATATGTGTATAGACAGACAAGAGAGAGAAAGAGAGGATAGTGAGAAAGAGAAAAAAGTTATGATTAGTGTCACTATCTATTAATTATAACTAAAATGTGTTGAGTGTTTGAGCCAGGAACTCCAATATCTTGACATGGATGAAAATTTCATTTCCTCCTCACTCCAAATATGGAATGGACTTACCATCATTAGGATTATTTCAGAAATGATGTAATTAAGATCCACACATCTCACTGTGCACATGACCCTGAAAGCATACTCATGTTTAAATATGGAAATCAGTGTACAGATGACTGACACCATAGTGACAATAGTTTTATACTGCCTGGTGAAAACCATAGCATTTTCCTATTCCTCAATTATACTAATAATCTTTGAAAGCATCACAGTAAAGAAATCAAAACCCTTAGGAAGTTATTAAAATTTAGCATCCCACTCATGTGGGAGTATAGATTCCATTTGCCAAAGAGATTATTATAGATGTGCCTAAAATTAAATGCAAATATCACACTGAGTGGGCTGTATCTCTCTGTTGGATTTCCCAAAATTTTATCACATTAAAATCTTAAATATAAGAGTAGGTATGCATTCGGGAAATGCTCTACTTAAAAAAACATCTGAAATTGAATTAGCAGCATTGGAAAATGAAATGATTAGCTATACATGTGAAACCAAACAGGATGTGGTGATAGTTGTAAACTTATTTTAAGAGGCAAGCCCATGATCATGCTGTATTGTGTATTGGAAACTTACTGAAAACAATGATTTTTATAAAATAAACAACTGCATGATATGTTCTAAGCTTGATTATTTAGCAACATACATATACAGTACAATATTATTTTAATCCTGGAATATATAAGCTTTCTGTCAATTATACCTCTTTTCAATATAAATTATGAAAGAAAATACAGAGCCAAATAAAGAATGATGTGGCATAAAAGGTAATTAAGGATACTAAACAGGGGAGTATGTAACAAGTAAACTCTGAAAGATGAAACTGAAAAGCATAATTAGAGAAAAAATAAATAAGCAAGTATTATAAGTGGAAATAATATTGATTCAAGTGTGAAAAACCATGGGTGTTGGTATGGTCTTTTATTGTAAAAAGATACTGTATTTCTAAGACTATATATCGG
This sequence comes from Mus caroli, assembly GCF_978045245.1. Classification (NCBI taxonomy): domain Eukaryota; kingdom Metazoa; phylum Chordata; class Mammalia; order Rodentia; family Muridae; genus Mus; species Mus caroli. The sequence goes on from NW_028227261.1 coordinate 63,257,375, forward strand.
ATCCCCTCATTAGTCTTTGATATTTGCATGACTAATACAAGCATATATAAACATATTTTGATTCTTATGAAAATGTTTGTACTTTAGAAAAACCACCATTGTCAGGATATTTAGGGTTTTCATAGGTATTGGTACTTTTACATGTATAAAATCAATTAGAGAAGTAGGACACAATGGCAGCCTCGATTGAACCAGGGTAGCTGCAAAGTGAAACCAAGAACACTTTTATCATAGACGGCCATGGGACAAAAACATAAAATACTGAACATTAACCATTTTATTAATTCAAGTTTGTAACTGCAGTCAGGAAAAGTGAGACTATGACTATTTCCATAAATTATTTTACATAAATTTATTTACATAAATTATTTACAGAAAATATTCAACTAGAATTGTATGTAACATGAAGTTCATGTGGAACAAATCTTATAAAATTACATTGTGCTTTTTGTTTCTCTTTATCATTCTTGTTTCACAGACTTGAGCTCATTTTCATAGACTAGTCTTTAAAACAGTGTTTTAAAGATTTCCTAAATGATTAGTTCAATCATAGGACTTTCTGTATTATTTAAATTTTTAAAGGTTGCTTTTATTTTAAGTGTGTATGTGTGCACAAGCACACACACACATGAGCATATTTGCAGTGCATATGTGTGTACATATGAATGCAGATGTTTATGGAAGTCAGAGGAGCGGTAGCTGTGTTTAATCACTGAGTCACCTCTCTAGCCCCCAAATCACTTGGGTTTTAGTGTATTTCTTGTATAGAAAATGGATTTTTGTTTTAGGATAAAATGTTCTGTAGATATTTGCTAAATCCATTTGTTTCATAACTTCTGTTATATTTCAGAGGCCTATTTCCTGGGGCTGAGTAAAGTCTCAGGATTATCTTTAGAACCTGAGCTGTTGGTGACATAACAGTGGCCACCTGAGTTCATATAAAGGGTTTTAAGTGTAAAATAGACAGAAGCAATTAGAATACCATGAGTAAAGCTCTCCCTAGTTAAGTGCCTGAAGCTCTGGATTTCTGAGCTTCCTGGCAGCCAAAGCAAAGAGAGAAATAATTCTTTCTAAGTGTCAACATGTCCTCATTATAGAGTCAACCAAACTGCTCGACAAAATGCACTTTTTCTTAGAACAGAACTATTGCTGATATGTCTCAAGATGTTATGAAGAGGACACAGCTTCAGGGCATTCTTATCCCACTAAGGTCAGACCAGGCAGTCCTCTTCTATACAATAGTTGGGGGCCTTGTACCAGCTCCTGTATACTGCCTGGTTAGTGACTTAGTGTCTGGGAGCTCCCAGAGATCTGGGTTAGTTGAGACTGCTGGTCTTTCTAGGGGTCACCCTCTTGTTCAGCATCCTCTTTCCATCCCCAAATTCAACTATAAGGATCCCTCACTTCAGTCCACTGGTTGGGTTTACTATCTTCTTCTGTCTCAGTTGTTCTTCTGCTTGTTGGGACTCTTGAAGGACAGCCATGTGAGGCTCTTTTCTGGAAGCACATCACTAATAGTGTCAGGCCTTGGAGCCTCCCCTTAAGATGGATCCAAGTTGGGCCAGTCACTACACCTTTCCCTCAGTTTTTTCTCCATTCTTTCTTCTTGCAGTTCTTTTAGACAGGAATTTGAAGCCCTATCTATCTACTGGAGGTGGACTCTTCAAGTCCTCTCTCCCCATGGTTGGGCTTTTCATCTAAGGTCACTCCCATTGAACCCTGAGAGTCTCTCACTTTCCAAGTCTCTGGTACATTCTAGAGGGTACACCCACCTCCTACCACCTAAGACTGCATAATACTATTCATTGTGTTGGCACTCTGTGATTCTATCCTGCCCCATATACGTAATTCTGTCCTCCTTTCCTCTTCCCCCATTCCTCTGCTACCCAAGTCCCTCCCTTCCTCTGTCTCTAGTGATTATTTTCTCCCCCCCCCCCAAGTGTGCTTGAAGCATCCTCACTTGGGCATTTCTGTTTGTTATACTTCTGAAGTTCTGTGGGTTGTATCCAAGGTATTCTGTACTTTTTGGCTACCATTCATTTTAGTGAGGACATACCTTGCATGTCCTTTTGGATATGGGTTACCTCACTCAGAGTGATATATTCTAGTTCCATCCATTGGCCTACAAAACACTCATATGCCCTCATTCTTAATAGCTGAGTAGTGCTCTATTGAGTAAATGAACCACATTTTTTGTATTCATTTTTCATTTGAGGGACATCTAGGTTATTTCCAGCTTCTGACTAATATTGGTAAGGATGATATGAGAATGGTGGAACATGTATCCCCATGGTATGGTGGGATATTTTTTGGATTGCCCAAGAGTGATATAGCAGGGTCTTTAGGAAGGTTTATTTCCAATTTTCTAAGGAACTGCCATATTAATTTCCAAAGTGGTTGTATCAGTTTACAATTCAGCCAGCAACAGAAGAGTGTTCCTCTTTCTCCACATTCCTGCCAACAATTACTGTCACCTGATTTTTTTTATCTTAGCCATTCTGGTTGGTGTAAGGTAAAATCTCAGGGTTGCTTGCATTTCCCTGATGACTAAGGACACTGAACATTTCTTTAAGTGCTTCTGGGACATTAACTCTATACACCACTTTTTCATTAAGTTATTTGGTTTTATGGAGGTTGATTCCTTGAGTTCTTTATATATTTTGGGTATGAGCCCACTAGCAAATATGGGGTTAATGATTTTTATCCTAGTCTATAGGTTGCTGATTTGTCCTATTGACTGTGTCTTTTGCCTTACATAAGTTTTTCAAATTCTTGGGGTCTCTTTATTAATTGATCTTAGTGCCTGAGCAATTGGAGTTGTATTAGGAAATTTACCCTGTGCCTATAAGATTGAGGCTCTTCTCTACTTTCTCTTCTATACGATTCAAAGTATCTGGTTTTATTTTGAAGTCCCTTATCTATTGGACTTGAGCTTTGTATAAGGAGATAAATATAGATCTATTTTTATTCTCCTAGATACAGACTTCCAGTTAGACCAGCATAATTTCTTGAAGATGCTTTCTTTTTTCTATTGTATATTTTTGGCTTCTTTGTCAAAGGTCAAGTCTCCATAAGTTTGTGGTTTTATTTCTTGGTCCTCCATTGATCAATCTGTCTGTCTCTGTCCAAATAGCATGTGGTTTTTATCACTATTGCTTTGTAGTACAGTTTGAGGTTAGGAGAGATGATTTCCTCCAGTAGTTCTTTTATTGTAATGAATTGTTTTCACTATCCTCAATTTTTGGTATTTCAGATGAAGTTGGGAATTGTTCTTTCAATATTTGTGAAGAACTGTGTTGGAATCTTGATAGTTGATTTTTCTCAAAGAACCAGCTTTTGATTTTGTTTATTCTTTGTATCATTTTCCTTGTTTCCTGCTGTCTAATCCTCTTGGGTGTGTTTTCTTCTTTGTGATCTAGGGTCTCTAGATGTACTAGTGTAGGATATCTCCCATTTCCTTAGGAGAACATTTAGTGCTATAAATTTTCCCTTTAGCACTGCTTTCATTGTGTTCTATAAATTTGGGTATACTGTGTCATCATTTTCACTGAATCCTAGAAAACCTTTCCTTCCTTCCTTCCTTCCTTCCTTCCTTCCTTCCTTCCTTCCTTCCTTCCTTCCTTCCTTCCTTCCTTTTTCTTTCTTTCTTTCTTTCTTTCTTTCTTTCTTTCTTTCTTTCTTTCTTTCTTTCTTTCTTTCTTTCTTTCTTTCTTTCTTTCTTTCTTTCTCTTTCTTCCCTAACCAAGTTATCATTGAGTACACAACTCTTCAGTTTCCATGGGTATATGGGATTTCTGTTTTTATTGTTATTGAAGCCTAGCCTTAGTTCTCAGTGATTTGATAGGATGCATGGAAATATTTCAATCTTATCTGTTGAGATTTGCTTTGTGGCGATAACTTGGTTAATTTTGCAGAAGCTACTGTCAGGTGCTGAAAAGAAGATATATTCTTTTGTTTTGGGGTGAAATGTCCTGTTTATATCTGTTAAATCCATTGGCTTCTATTAGTTTCACTGTGTCTCTCTTTAGTTTCTGTTTCAATGACCAGTCCACTGGTGAGAGTGAGGTGTTGAAGCTTCTCACTATTATTGTATAGGGTTTAGTGTTTGTTTAGACCTTTAGTATAGTTTTTTTTATGAATATGGGTGTCCTTGCACTTGGGGCAGAGATGGTCAGAACTGAGATTTCATCTTGGTGTATGTTTCCTTTGATAAATGTGAAGTGTCCTTCCCCATTTCATTTGATAACTTTTGGTTGGAAGTTTATTTGTTATTAGAATGACAACCCCTGCTTGTTTCTTAGGACCATTTGCTTGGAAACTTTTTCTGAGGTCCTGTCTGTCTTTGTCATTAAGATGTGTTTCTTGCATGCATCAAAATGCTGGATTTGGCTTGCATATTCAGTCTGTTAACTTATGGGTTTTTTTTTTGGGGGGGGGGCAGAATTGAGTCTGTTGATGTTGAAAGATACCACAGTTAGTTACTGTTATGTTTCTTGTTGGACATGGTATTATGTCTATGATTAGAGCTCTCCTATTGGGTTTGATGTGAGATGACTAATTTCTTTTTTTTTTCCCTTTGGTGTAGATATTCTCCATGTTTTGGAGATTCTTCTGTTGGACTGGATATATATATATATATATATATATATATATATATATATATATATGTGTGTGTGTGTGTGTGTGTGTGTGTATAATTTTTTTTGGGGGGGGGGGGTTCGAGACAAGGTTTTTTTGTGTAGCCCTGGATGTCCTAGAACTCACTCTGTAGACCAGGCTGGCCTCGAACTCAGAAATCCTCCTTCCCCTGCCTTCCAAGTGCTGGGACTAAAGGCGTGCACCACCACACCCAGCTTATATATATATTTTTTTCATGGAATATTTTGGTTTATCCATCTATGATGATTGAGTGATTTTTGAGTATTTTGCTGGATATAGTAGTCTGGGCAGTCATTTGTGTTCTCTTAGGGTCTGCCTGACATCTGTCTAGATCTTCTGGCATTTAGACTTTCTGTTAAGAAGTCTGGTGTGTGCTGGAAGGAGGGGGAGAGGGGGAGGGGGGAGGGGGAGGGAGAGGAAGAGAGGAAAGGAGAAGGGGAAGGAGAAGGAGGAGGAGGAAGAGGAAGAAGAAGAAAGAAGAAGAAGAAGAAGAAGAAAAAGAAGAAGAAGAAGAAGAAGAAGAAGAAGAAGAAGAAGAAGAAGAAGAAGAAGAAGAAGAAGAAGAAGAAGAAGAAAAGAAGAACAAGAAAAGAGGAGTACTAGGAGGAGGAGGAGTAGTCTAGTGTGATTCTGATAGGTCTGCCTTTATATGCTACTTGACTTTTCCCGCCTACACCTTTCAATATATAATATAATATATAATATATAACATATAATATATAATATATAATACATAATACATAATACATAATATATAATAATATATAATATGTAATATGTAATATATCATATATATCGTATATATAATATATATCATATATCATATATAATAAATATATAATATATAAATATAATTATTAAGTGTGCAGAGGATTTTTTTCTGGTTCAATCTACTTGGTTTTCTGTAGTTTTCTAGTACATCTATAGTTATTTCCTTCTTTAGGTTGAAAATTTTTCTTCTATGATTTGTTAAAGCTGTTTCCTCATTCTATGACCTGGGAATCTTCACTCTTTTCTGTTCCTATTATTCTTATGTTTGGTCTTTTCATTGTGTCCTGGACTTCTGGATGTTTTGGGTTAGTAAATTTTTATGATTTGTATTCTCTTTGACAGTTGTGTCAATCTCTTTTGTGGTATCTTCTATTTCTGAGATTCTCTCTTTTATCTCTTGTATTATGCTGATGATACTTACATCTGTATGTCCTGACCTCTTTCCTAGGTTTTCCATTTCCAGGAACTCCTCTATTTGTGATTTTTTTTTATTGTTTCTATCTCCATTTTTAGGTCTCAGACTACTTTTTTCTATTTCCTCACCTGTTTGAGTGTGTTTTCCTGTACTTTCTTGAGGGATTTATTTGTTTCCTCTTTAATGACTTCTTCCTGTTTACCTGTGTTTTCTGGTATTTCTTTCAAGTAGTTATTTACATCCGCCTATAGGACTCTGTTATATTCATGAAATATAATTTTAGGTCAGCATTATGCTTTTCACATATGCTGGGGTATTCAGGTCTTAATGAGGTGGGAATACTGGGTTCTGAAGGTACAAAAGTATATTGGCTTTCCTAAGTTCTTGGTCTTGCCACTTGCCATCTGCTTATATCTGGTGTTAACTGGTCTGGGTGTCTCTGTCCATGTCTTTGTTGCAGCAGATCTCCTGGGAGATCTGTAGGCCTGGCTGCAGCAGATCTCCTAAGAGGGCTGTAGACTATTAGGTGCTATGAGGGGGAGACATTCTGATCTGCCCCAGTTGAAGGGCAGACCTGAAGCTGTACACTATTTTTAATTGGAATATTTGGTTTATTGATGTCTAGTTTCTTGGGTTCTTCATATATTTTGTAAATTATCACTATGTCAGATTTAAAGTTGGTGAAAATCTTAGCCTATTCTGTTTGTTGCCTTTATACCTATTGATGGTATCTTTTGTTGTGCAGAAGCTTTTCGTTTTCTTTTTTTTTTCTTTTTTAATGTTATAATGATTTTATTTTTATTGGATATTTTATGTATTTACATTTCAAATGTTATCTCCTTTCCCGATTTCCCCTCCATATTGCCCCTTTCCCATTCCCACTTCCCCTGCTTTTATGAAGATGCTCCCCCTCCCATCCACCCACTCCCAATTCACCGCACTGGCATTCCCCCACATTGGGGCATCCAGCCTTCACAGGATCAAGGGCTTTTCCTCTTATTGATGTCAGAAAATGCCATACTCTGCTACATATAAGGCTGGAGCCATGGGTCCCCCCATGTATACTCTTTGGTTGGTGGTTTAGTCCCTGGGAGCTCTGGGGTGTCTGGTTGGTTGATATTTTTGTTCTTTCTTGGAGATGCAAACTCCTTCAACTCCTTCAGTCCTTTCTCTAACTTTTCCATTGGGGACCCTGTGATAAGTCCAATATTTGGTTGCAAGCATCCACCTCTGTATTTGTCAAGTTCTAGCAGAGCCTCTCAGGAGACAACTATAACATGCTCCAGTCAGCAAGCACTTCTTGGCATCCATAATACTGTCTGGATTTGGTGACTGTATATGTGATGGAACCCAGGGTGGGGCAGTCTCTGGATGGCCTTTCTTTCAGTCTCTGCTCCACACATTGTCCCCACATTTCCTTTAACAGGAGACCTTCTGGGTTAAGAATTTTGAGATGAGTGGGTGGCCCCATCCCTCAACTAGGGGCCTTGCCTAACCTCTGGATATGATCTTGACAGGTTCTCCCTCCCCTTTGTTGGGCATTTCAGCTAATCTCATCTCTGTTGGGTTCTGTGAGACTCTTGCTTTTCTGGCATCTGTGACTTGTTGGTGGCTACCCCCAGTTCCCCAACCCCCATTTCTACCACTTCTGTCCAGAGTCCTGACCCTCTGTATATCATCCCTATCTCTTTGCATACCCAATCCTGCCCTCTATTCTTTAACATGTCTCATTATTAATTTCTGATCTTAGGGCCTACACTATCAGTGCTCTGTTCAAGAAGTTGTCTTCTGTGACAATGCATTCAATGGGGATTCTCAGTATTCTTTTAAGGTGACTCTAGCTAAAACTCCTAATAAAGAGGGTATATAGAGCCTAAACTAACCATCTCCTATAACCAATCAAGACTTCCACTGGAGCAATTGGGACATCAACCAGGCTTTAAATTTTGGACATACAATCTGCCCTGACAGCAATAAGTTCTGAGCTAAAGGTATCACAAAAATTGTGGGGGTGTATAACAAAAAACTGGCACAGCATCAGACCAATGCTAGGAGAGGGATTTCTCCTCTGAAGGTGACTTGAGGACCAGAACCAGGTAAAATGATGAATAATGTTATTCTACTATACTCATAGATTGGTGCCTAACCCAGTTGTTACCACTGAGGCTGTAGACATTAAATGATGAAAACAGAATAAGAGACACACAGCCAAATGTCATTTTATCAGCTAAATGATTGAGAGATGTTTAATATCAATATTGCAAAAATAAATTTATTGTTAATTATATTATAAACATCTTTATAGCCATTGAGACATAAAAATATTTCTTTACAAATACAAACACACAAACACACATCATATAATGGCAGACCTATCAGAATTATACCAGATTTCTAAACAGAGTCTCTAAAAGCCAGAAGATCCTGGACAGATGTAATACAGACCCTAAGAGAACACAAATGCCAGCCCAGGCTATTACACACAGCAAAACTCACAATTACCATAGACAGAGGAACCATGGTATTCCAAGACAAAATCAAATTTAAAAAATATCTTTCCATGAACCCAGCCCTACAGAGGATAAGAGAAAGAAAAGTCCAACACAGGGACAGAAACTACACCCCCCCAAAAAGCAAGAAATTTATCTTTTCACAAAAGAAGAGAAACACACAAACATATTCTCACCTCTAACAACAAAAATAACAGTAACCAACAATCATTGATCCCTAGTATCTCTGAACATCAATAGACTCCTAATAAAAAGACAGGATAACAGACTGAATACGTAAACAGGATCCAACATTTTGCTGCATACAGAAAACACATCTCAGTGACAAAGACAGCTATTACCTCAAAATAAAAGGATGAGGAAAAACTTCCAAGCAAATTGTCACAAGAAAAAAGCTGGAGTAGCCATTCTAATATACATCAAAATAGATTCTTCAACCAAAAGTTATTTAAAAAGATGGGGAAGGACACTACATACTCACCAAGATAAACTCTCAATTCTGAACATCTATGCCCCAAATACATGGACACCCATATTTGTAAAATAAATGTTACTAAAATTCAAAGCACATGTTGAATCTGACATAATAATAGTAGGAGATTTCAACACCCTGCCCTTACCAATGAAAACAGAAACTAAACAGAGACACAGTGAAACAATTCTCAGCAACTCGTGGTACCTTCTATAAAACCATCCATATACTCAGATACAAAACAAACCTCAACACATACAAGAATATTGAATTAATTCCATGGATTATATCAGACCACCATGGACTAAGGCTGATCTGTAATAGCAACAATAGCAACAGAAAGCCCACATACATGCGGAAGCTGAACAACTATCTACTCAATGATAACTTGGTCAGGAAAGAAATGAAGAAATAAATTAAAAACTCTTTAGAATTCAATGAAAATGAAGGCACAACATATTCAAACTTAGGGAATACAATGAAATCAGAGCTGCAAGGAAAAGTCATAGCTCTGAGTGCCTCCAAAAAGAAACTGGAGAGATCATACGCTAGCAGCTTAACAGCACACATGAAAGCCCTAGAACAAAAAGAGTCAAATACACCAAAGAGTATTAGATGATAGGAAATAAAGTGCTGAAATCAACCAAGTAGAAAGAAAGAGAACTATACAAAGAATCAATGAAACTAGGAGCTGGTTCTCTGAGAAAATAAATAAGATAGATAAACCCTTAGCCAGAATAAACAGAACACAGGGACAGAATCCAAATTAACAAAATCAGGAATGAAAAGGGAGATATAACAACAGAAATTGAGGAAATTCCAAAAATAATCAGATTATACTACAAAAGTCTACTCAACAAAACTGGAAATCCTGGATGAAATGGATGATTTTCTAGAGAGATACCACACACCAAAGTTAAATCAGGATAAGATAAACTATCTAAAAAGTCTCATAACCCCCAAGAAATAGAAGCAGTCATTGGAAATCTCCCAACCAAATAAAGCCCAAGGCCAGATAGCTTTGGTGGAGAATTCTATAAGACATTTTAAGATATAATACCAACACTTTACAAACTATTCAATAAAATAGAAACATAACAAACATTACCCAATTCTTTCTATGAAGCCACAGAAACTCTGATACCTAAACCAGAGAAGACACAACAAAGAAAGATAACTACAGACCAATTTCCCTTATGAATATCAAAACAAAAATACTCAACAAAATTCTCACAAACAGAATCCAAGGACACATCAAAAGATCATCCTGGACCATCTAGAGACTGCCATATCCAGGGATCCATCCCATAATCAGATTCCAAACGCTGACACCATTGCATACACTAGCGAGATTTTGCTGAAAGGACCCAGATATAGCGGTCTCTTGTGAGACTATGCCTGCTGGGGCCTAGCAAACACAGAAGTGGATGCTCACAGTCAGCAATTGGATGGATCACAGGGCTCCCAGTGGAGGAGCTAGAGAAAGTACCCAAGGAGCTAGAGGGATCTGCAACTCTATAGGTGGAACAACATTATGAACTAACCAGTACCTCGGAGCTCTTGACTCTAGCTACATATGTATCAAAAGATGGCCTAGTCGGCCATCACTGGAAAGAGAGGCCCATTGGACATGCAAACTTTATATGCCCCAGTACAGGGGAATACCAGGGCTAAAAAAATGGGAATGGGTGGGTAGGGAAGTGTTGGGGGGAGGGTATGGGGGACTTTTGGGATAGCATTGGAAATGTAATTGAGGAAAATACGTAATAAAAAATATTAAAAATAAAAAGAAAAGATCATCCATCATGTTCAAGTAGACTTCATCCCAGGAATGCAGGGACGGTTCAATATATGGAAATCCCTCAATGTAATGTACTATATAAACAAACTTTAAAAAGAGAGAAAACAAAACAAAAACAAACAAAAAAGAATACCAAACAAACAAAAAACTCCACATGATCATCTCATTAGAATCTGAAAAAGCCTTTGTCAAAATACAACACCCAATCATGTTGAAAGTATTGAAAAGTTCAGGAATTCAAGGTGCATAACTAAATATTGAAAACAATAAACAGCAAACCAATAGCCAACATCAAAATAAATAGAGAGAAATTTAAAGCAATCTCATTAAAATTAGGTACAAGACAAGTCTGCCCATTCTCTCCCTACCTATATAGTACTTGAAGTTCTGGCTAGAGCAAATAGACAACAAAAAGGCATCATAGAGATACAAATTGGGAGTGAGGAAGCTAAGATATCACTATTTGCAGATAATATGATAGTATAAATAAGTCACCCAAAAATTCTAAGACAGAGCTCCTACAGCTGATAAACAACTTCAGCAATGAGGCTGGATATAAAATTAACTCTTAACAAATCTTTAGCCTTCTTCTACTCCAAGGATAAAAGCTCTGAGAATAAATTAGGGAAACAACACCCTTCACAATAGTCATAAATAATATAAAATACCTTGGTTTGACTCTAAACAAGTAAGTGAAACACCTCTATGACAAGAACTTCAAATCCCTGAAGAAAGAAATCAAAGAAGACCTCAGAAGATGGAAAGATCTTCTATGTTCACAGACTGGCAGTAATAATATACTAAAAATGGCCATTCTGACCAAAAACAATCTACAGATTCAATGCAATCCACATCAAAATTCCAACTCAATTGTTCTTAGTTAGAAAGAGCAATATTTGAACTCATTTGGAACAACAAAAGACTTAAGATAGAGAAAACTATTCTCGACAATAAAAGAACTTCTGGGAGAATCAGCATCCCTGCCCTCAAGCTGTACTATAGAGCAAGAGTGATAAAAACTCTCAAGGTATTGGTACAGAGTCAGGCAAGTAGATCAATGAATTGAAGACTCAGAAATGAAACCACCCACATAAGGTCACTTGACCTTTGACAAAGAAGCTAAAACCATCCAATGAATAACAGATAGCAATTTTCAATGAGTGGTGCTGGTTCAACTGGCAATTAGCATGCAGAACAATGTTAATTGATTTATTCTTACCTCCTGGTACAAAGCTCAACTCCAAGTGGATCAAGGACCTACACATAAAACCAGATACAAAGGAGGAGTGTTCCTCCTTCTCCACATCCTTGCCAGCATCTGCTGTCATTTGAGGTTTTGATCATAGCCATTCTGACTTGTGTGAGGTGGAATCTCAGGGATAGTTTGATTTGCATTTCGCTGATGACTAAGGATGTTGAACATTTCTTTAGGTGCTTCTTGGCCATTTAATATTCCTCAGTTAAGAATTTTTTGTTTAGCTCTGTACCCCATTTTTAATAGGGTAATTTGACTCTCTGGAGTCTAACTCTTTGAGTTCTTTGTATATATTGACTTTTAGCCCTATATCGGATGTAGGATTGGTAAAGATCTTTTCCCAATCTGTTGGTTGCTTCATCTTACAGAAGCTTTGCAATTTTATGGGATCTCATTTGTCTATTCTTAACGCATAAGTCATTGGCGTTTGCAAGCTCATATATCCACTCTGGAAATCAGTCTGGCAGTTCCTCAGAAAATTCAACCTGAGGACCCAGCTATAAGACTCCTGGGCATATACAAAAAAAGATATTCCTACATATAATAAGGACACATGCTCCACTATGTTCATAACAACCTATTTATAATAGCCAGAATCTGGAAAGAACCCAGATGTCCTTCAACAGAGAAATAGATACAGAAAATGTGGTACATTTAAACAATGGAATACTACTTTGCTGTTAAAAACAATGATTTCACAAAATTTGCAGGCAAATGGATGGAACTAGAAAATGTCATCCTGAGTGAGGCAACCCAATCACAAAAGAGCAAACATTATATGCATTCACTGATCAGTGGTTATTAGTTCAAGCTCAGAATACCCAAGATACAGTTCACAGACCACATGAAGCTCCAGAAGATGGAAGACTAATGTGTGTGTGTGCTTTGGACCTTAAGAGAAAGGGGAACCAAATTCTCATGGAAGCAAATACAGAAACAACATGTGGAGCAGAGACTGAAGGAAAGGCCATCCAGAGACTGCCCCACCTGCGGATCCATCCCATATACAGTCACCAAATGCAGACACTATTGTGGATGCCAAGAAGGACATGCTAACCGGAGCCTGATATAGATGTCTCCTGAGAGGCTCTGCCAAAGCCTGACAAATACAGAGGCAGACACTGGCAGCCAACCATTGGAATGAGCATGGGGTGCCCATTAGAGGAGTTGTAGAAAGGACTGAAGGAGCTGAAAGGGTTTCAAACCCCATTGGAACAATATAAACCAACCAGACACCCCAGAGCTCCTAGGGACTGAGCCATCAACCAAGGAGTACACATGGAGGGACCCATGGCTCTAGTCACATATATAGCAGAGGATTGCCTTGTTGGGAATCAATGGGAGAAGAGGCCCTTGGTCTTGTGAAAGCTTGAAGAACCATTGAAGTGGAATTCAGGGGCAGAGAGACCAGAGTGTGTGGGTGTTGAGGCAGGGGGAAAGGGGAGAAAGTAGGGGGTTTCTGGAAGAATGGAAAATGGGAAAAGGGATAATATTTGAAATGTAGATACAGAAAATGTCCAGAAAAAATTAAAAAAAAAAACTGATACACTGAATCTTATAGACGAGAAAGTGGAGAAAAGCCTCGAATACTTGGGCACAGAAGAAAACTTCCTGAACAGAACAGCAGTGGCTTATGCTTTAATATCAACAATCAACACAAATGGGACCCCTTAAAATGGAAAAGCTTCAGTAAATAAAAGGACACTGTCAATAAGACAAAACAGCAACCCACAAATAGGGAAAAGATATTTACCAACTCTATAGCCAATAGAGGGCAAAATTTCAAAATATACAAAGAAAGGAAGAAGGTAGACTCCAGAGAACCAAATAATCCTATTAAAAGTGGTGTATAGAGTTAAATAAATAATTCTCAATGGAGGAATCATGAACGGCCCAGAAGCACTTTAGGAAATGTTCAACATCCTTAGTCATCAGGGAAATGCAAATCAAAACAACCCTGAGATTCCTCCTCACACCAGTCAGAATGGCTAAGATCAAAATTCAGGTGACAGCAGATGTTGGCAAGAATGTGGAGAAAGACGAACACTCTGGAAATCAGTCTGGAGGTTCCTGAGAAAACTGGAAATAGTTCTACCTGAAGACCCACCTATATCTCTCCTGGGCATATACCCAAAAGATGCTCCAACATATAACAAGGACACATGTTCTATTATGTTCGTAGCAGTCTTATTTATAATAACCAGAAGTTGGAAATAGTCCAGATGTCCCTCAACAGAAGAATGGATACAGAAAATGTTGTACAAATACACAATAAAGTATTACACAGCCATTAAAAACAATGACTTCATGAAATTCGCAGGCAAATAGATTTCGGAACTAGAAAACCTCATTCTGAATGAGGTAATCCAGACACATAATATGTACTCACTGATAAGTAGATATTAGCAATACCATATACCATTACCAAACCTGGATGTTATTGTGGATTCTGGGAAATGCTTGCTGAAGGGAACCAGAAATGGCTGTCTCTTGAGAGGCTCTGCCAGAGCCTAACAAATACAGAGGAGAATGCGGGCAGCCAATCATTGGACTGATCTTGGGGTCCTTGATAGAGAAGTTGGCGAAGGGACTAAAAGAGCTGAGAGGGTTTGCAGTCCCATGGAGGGAGCAACAGTGTCAACTGGCCAGACTCCCCGCAGCTCCTGGGGACTAGACTACCAACCAAAGAGTACACATGGAGGCACCCATGGCTCTGGCCACATATGTAGCAGAGGATGGCCTTGTTGCTATCAGTGGAATGAGAGGCCCTTGGGCCTGATGGTGTTTGATGCCCCAGGGGATTGCAAGGGTGTGGAGACTGGAGTAGGTAAGTGGGTGGGGGAGCACCCTCAAAGAGGCAGGGGGAGAGGAGATGGGATAGGGGTTTCTGAAGGGGAGACTTGGAAAGGGGAAACCATTTGAAATGTAAATAAAGAAAATACCAAATAAAAATATTAAAGAATAACAATACCATCAACAGAAAAAATATTTGACTACAGATTAATTCTTCTAAAGAAACAAAAAATAATAATACATACTAAAATATACTTATTACTTATTTTAATTGTTATATGTCAAGCTGTATACAATTATTTCCGAATTGTCATATTTTGACACTTTCAAATTTACTATTCAGTGTCATTTAGTGGTTTTTTTTTTAATTGACAGGAATGCGACAGAAAAATAGTGAAAAATAATCCATCTATATATTCTATTTATACTTGTCTGAATGGGTAGGTTCGTATTGTTCTTATTTATTTTACTGTTACTGAATACTCTCAGTAACCGAAAAAATCCTTAGCATATGCATATTAAACATATAATACAGTATAAATGACTTATTTTCAAACAATTTATTATCACCCGTATTCACAGATAAATACATTTCTAAATGCCTAAGATACAGAAAGAAAATTAATGTAAGTATTCATCAGGTTATAGTAATAGAATTTAAAAGATCACACAGAAGTTCTTAAGAACACCTTGCTGATCATATGATGTTCTAGCTACTTGTCTTAGCAGGTCAGCATATTTAAATTTTTTTCACAAATGAAATCAGGCATATATTAAATTACAAAAAAAAAGTTAGTGACAGTATTTATTGATATATTTCCTAAAATTTTAAATGGTTATATAATAATATAAAATGAAGAATAAAGTAGCAAATCAACTATAACAAAATCTAAAAACTTTTAAGCTCACTTTATACATTTATATTGTGTATGAGTATGTGCACACGTATGCAAAATACATTCATTACATAATGGTTTCTGAACGTTGATATACACAAATCTTTTAAAATGGCAGGAAATAATCTTTATAAAGATAACAAACATCTGGTTATCCTTATGTAAAACAGTATTCCTTTTGTTTAGCCCTGGCCTGTTTAAATGCATAATTATAGATTAAGAATTTCTTTGATTTTTTAAAAAAATTTTTATTGGGTATTTATTTCATTTACATTTCCAATGCTATCCCAAAAGTCCCCCACACACTTTCCCACCCATTCCCCCACCCACCCACTCCCACTTCTTGGCTCTGGTGTTCCCCTGTACTGAAGCACATAAAGTTTACATGACAAATGGGCTTGTCTTTCCACTGATGGCCAACTAGGCCATCTTCTGATTCATATGCAGCTAGAGACATGAGCTCTGGGGGGTACTGGTTAGTTCATATTGTTGTTCCACCATTTGCCTCGTTGGAAAATGTCTGTGGTTAACAAAGGTGTGTTCATGTTCTGACTTTATGAAATTGCACCTGCTGACTCACAAACAGTCATAGTGTACGTGGCAGAGCTTAAGAGTTAAATTTGGTCATTATCTCATAAGCAAGGACATCAGTGACAAAGGACAAGCTTCTTCTAGGAGAAGCTAGAGTCACAAATGCTCAAAATACACTGGTGCCCAGACAAACCCTTGCTCATGTAGAAAAGTGATTCACTGACAAAGCAGCCATTTCTCCAGTCTCAAAAATGCTCTTCAATCTCTTTACATCAAAATTTTAAATTCTATCTAGTTTTTGGCTTTATTCATTTAAAATATCTTGATTTGTAGGGTGTTTAGGATAACACTTATAAATGTGCTATTAGAGAAAATTATTGTATCAATTACTTCATAAGGAATGTAGTTTTAGTAAAAGATATAGTGAAAGTTAGTCTGCTTTGGAAATAAAGAACAGAACAACCAATGTTATGTTTTCATAGTGCACAATTTTGACTGTTTCCC
This sequence comes from Mus caroli, assembly GCF_978045245.1. NCBI lineage: Eukaryota > Metazoa > Chordata > Mammalia > Rodentia > Muridae > Mus > Mus caroli. The sequence continues at coordinate 63,273,982 of NW_028227261.1, forward strand.
ACTTGGATGTATTAATTTCATCCTAGACACCAGAGGAAACTAACTCTACTTTAAAAGATTTATATACAAGGCTCAAGAACATATTCATATTAAATACAAGGTCAAACATTTATGTAAAGATACATAAGTTTCACCCATAAATATACAAACTTAAGTAACATGACTATATATAAACTTTAATTTAAAATAGTTTTCCTTTGATAGGGAAGGTGTCTTAGTCAGGGTTTCTATTCCTGCACAAACATCATGACCAAGAAGCAAGTTGGGGAGGAAAGGGTTTATTCGGCTTACACTTCCATACTGCTGTTCATCACCAAAGGAAGTCAGGACTGGAACTCAAGCAGGTCAGAAAGCAGGAGCTGATGCAGAGGCCATGGAGGGATGTTCTTTACTGACTTGCCTCCCCTGGATTGCTCAGCCTGCTCTCTTATAGAACCCAAGACTACCAGCCCAGGGATGGTCCCACCCACAAGGGGCCTTTCCCCCTTGATCACTAATTGAGGAAATGCCTTACAGTTGGATCTCATGGAGGCATTTCCTCAACTGAAGCTCCTTTCTCTGTGATAACTCCAGCTGTGTCAAGTTGACACAAAAATAGCCAGTACAGAAGGTTATAACAAGATCTAGAACACATAGAGGCTATTGGCCTTAGTTATTCCTTAGGAGTCAGGTATTCGCTAATATATTGAACAGCAAGTCTTAGAGTGTTTTCGATGGCATCTTTTTAGACCTATTCAGTTAGAACTGTAGTGCCCTTAGGATCAAGATAGTTGAATAACCAATAAAATCTGTTATTCTAGATGACCCAACAAACTTAGGGACAAACAGTAAGAAATAAAGTAGAATGACAATGCAAGCATGACCCTGGCCTGGTTTTTGAGCTATAAGACTAGAAGACTTAACCTACACAAGAGGTGGTCCTGCAGCACCTAACAGGTAGTGGTAGTAGCTCTCGATTTCTTCCTTTCCTGCAAGAACTCATCAGATAGTGAAGGAAATCATATTTTCCCAAAAGAACCTATGAAGATTTGTTTAAATAAGCATAGAGTAAAAACAAACACATATATTTTGACTGAATGAACCATGCCCTGATTAAAAACCAAACCAAACAAACACACACTGTCCAGAAAAGTCATCCAATTCCTATGTCTCCAGAAGGGTTATGGATGGAAGACTACCCTGATTTGCCAAGACCTTCACAATGTTTTTCAGTTTTTCCCAAAGGTGCCTACAAGTTAATTTCTTACATTCAAATCCAATATTCATATTGTCGCCTGAAGAAAGCAAGTTAATTCAAATGTATATCTTTGTTGTTTTCTAAATATTTTCTCAATTAAAACAGGTATTATGGCAAGATTAAATAACTAACAAAATTTTGTATAATTAAGGATGTAAAGGCAAAGTAATTCATATACTACTGAAAGATTTTAAACTGATAGGAAATGATAGAGCAATTGATTATACTGTTTTTTTTTCTTATAGGGAGATACAAAAAACATGTACCAGTGCATATAAGTTCCATTACTCATGGTAATAATAGACTAGAGAACTGTATTAAAAGAAAGATCTCTATGATAAGAATTTCAAGTATCTGAAGAAAGAAATTAAAGAAGATCTCAGAAGATGGAAAGATCTCCCATGCTCATGGTTTGGCAGGATCAATATAGTAAAAATGGCTATCTTGACAAATACAATCTACAGATTCAATGCAATCCCCATCAAAATCCAACTCAACTCTTCAACAAATTGGAAAGGGCAATCTTCAAATTCATCTGGAATAACAAAAAACCTAGGATAGCAAAACCTCTGCTCAAGGATAAAAAACCTCAGGTGGAATCACCATGCCTGACCTAAAGCTGTACTACAGAGCAACTATGATATCCAGTGAAAAAAGACAGCATTTTCAACAAATGGTGGTGCTGGCACAACTGGTGGTTATCATGTAGAAGAATGCAAATTGATCCATTCCTATCTCCTTGTACTAAGGTCAAATCTAAGTGGATTTAGGAACTCCATATAAAACAAGGGACACTGAAACTTATAGAGGAGAAAATAGGGATAAGCCACGAAGATATGGGTACAGGGGGGAAATTCCTGAATAGAACAGCAATGGCTTGTGCTGTAAGATCGAGAATCAACAAATGGGACCTCATAAAGTTGCAAAGCTTCTGCAAGGCAAAAGACACTGCCAATAAGACAAAAAGGCCTCCAACAGATTGGGAAAGGATGTTTGCCTATCCTAAATCAGATAGGGGACTAATATCCAATATATATAAAGAACTCAAGAAGGTGGACTCCAGAAAATCAAATAACCACATTAAAAAATGGAGCTCAAAGCTAAACAAAGAAATCTCACCTGAGGAATACCGAAAGGCTGAGAAGTACCTGAAAAAATGTTCAACATCCTTAATCATCAGGGAAATGTAAATCAAAACAACCTTGAGATTCCACCTCACATCAGTCAGAATGGCTAAGATCAAAAATTCAGGTGACAGCAGATGCTGGCGAGGATGCAGAGAAAGAGGAACACTCCTCCATTGTTGGTGGGATTCCAAGCTTGTACAACCACTCTGGAAATCAGTCTGGGGGTTCCTCAGAAAATTGGACATAGTACTACCGGAGGATCCCGCAATACCTCTCCTGGGCATATATCCAGAAGATGTTCCAACCGGTAAGAAGGACACATGCTCCACTATGTTCATAGCAGCCTTATTTATAATAGCCAGAAGCTGGAAAGAACGCAGATGCCCCTCAACAGAGAAATGGATACAGAAAATGTGGTTCATTTACACAATGGAGTACTACTCAGCTATTAAAAAGAATGAATTTATGAAATTTCTAGGCAAATGGATGGACCTAGAGGGCATCATTCTAAGTGAGGTAACCCAATCACAAAAGAACTCACACAATATGTACTCACTGATAAGTGGATATTAGTCCAGAAACTTAGAATACCCAGTATATAAGATACAATTTGCAAAACACAGGAAACTAAAGAAGAATGAAGACCAAAGTGTGGACACTTTGCCCCTTCTTAGAATTGGGAACAAAACACCCATGGAAGGAGTTATAGAGACAAAGTTTGGAGCTGAGATGAAAGCATGGACCATCTAGAAACTGCCATATCCGGGCATCCAATCCCATAATCAGCTTCCAAACGCTGACACCATTACATACACTAGCAAGATTTTGCTGAAAGGACCCAGATATAGCTGTCTTTTGTGAGACTATGCTGGGGCCTAGCAAACACAGAAGTGGATGATCACAGTCAGCTACTGGATGGATCACAGGGCCCCCAATGGAGGAGCTATAGAAAGTACCCAAGGAGCTAAAGGGATCTGCAACCCTATAGGTGGAACAACAATATGAACTAACCAGTACCCCCTTGAGCTCATGTCTCTAGCTGCATATGTATCAGAAGATGGCCTAGTCAGCCATCACTGGAAAGAGAGGCCCATTGGTCATGCATACTTTATATGCCTCAGTACAGGGGAAAGCCAAGGCCAAGAATTGGGAGTGGGGGGTGGAGGAGTAGGGGGCAGAGTGGGGGTATAGCATTGGAATTGTAAATGAAATAAACACCTAACTAAAAAAAAAATTTCCTAAAATGTTGATACCTTGTAGCAACTATTTCACACCTGTGCATATGTATTTAGTGCTTTTCTAAATTGGATGATGTCTTGATTGCCTGTACATTTTTGGATATACTAGGAAGCCAAGTGAGACAGAAAACTATTATGCTTATTTTATAGTTTGATTTTAGAACAGATTTGTGCCATTTATTTTTATTTATTTTGATGTATTGCATTTGTGTGTGTTCCTGAACATGCCTAAGTACATACTAGTTATATGCAGTGTCCACTGATGTCATAAGCGGATATCAGCATCCCAAGATGTCTATTTACAGCTGATTGTGAGATACCACATTGGGCTGGGAAGAAAACATTTTTTCCCCTGGAAAATCAGCCATATTCCTTAACCACTGAGCTAACTATTCAGACCCAGGCTTTCACACCATATGGCTTTCCTGATTTTTTTCATCATATAATTATTGAAAAGTCATACCTTACATATCTGTACCAACTTAAATAATCTCAGTTACTACTGTGTGACATAATACACTCATCCACTTGAATCATACAAGAGAACTACTGAATGTAAATCTGTTATGTTGTAAAAAAAATATATCATTTCTAGTCTATAGTCATCTGCATTTCATTATACAAAGAGGATTTTTTTGTTTTCACATAATCGCCATTTAAATTTTGTCTAAATTTCAAAGTTTCAATTCATTTGTCTTTTTGCCTCTCATGTTATTGAAGCGTATTTCTCTGACAAAATGAGAAAATTTACATAGAATAGTGACTGGCATAAAGTTGTAACAAATGTCATTTATGTGTATTATCAGCAATCACCAGTGTTGTTTAACATGGAAAGGAGAGAAACCTTGTAGGGGTGTTTTATCTGTAATATTTCCATGCCCTGTCCAATAACTCCCTCTGAAATGGAAGTGCAATCCCAGGCCTGGTATTCTCAGAATAATGATCTCTTAAATCTTCCTGGCACTAACAGCATAAGTACTTACTATAAAAGTCCCAGTCACTGCCCACAGCAGTCCAGCAAGAAAATTGCTTATTACATACATCCTTTGTGTATCTTGCTTGCAATGATAGACAGGGACAGGAGGGAAAGGGAGTTTCAAGTCCATCACATTATGACAGATATTGATAGAGTGGAATACACACTCATAGTTGAGGTGATGAAGGAAAAATGCTTCAGTAGATTTAGAGGAAAATCTTCTCCCAGTGAAGCCAAAAATGGGAAAACAGAGCTCCCCCAGAGCTAAGGGGACTCGAGAGATGGATAGCCCGAAGAGAAAAATACAATGACATAAGAAATCAAAGAATATTTTACCCACAGAAAGAAAAATCAATGAAAATGATGAAGTGTTGTTTGAAGGAAATAAACTGGTTATTCTGGTTTCACCACAGAAGAGGTGGGGGATTGCTGTAGGTAATCCATGTGGGTAAGACCCTACTCAAAGAAGAGGCTGTGAAAAAGCTCATATCTGATCACCCTACTCCAATAGTGTTTCTAGTTCAGAACTATAAAATATCATCTTCATGTTATGCAAAATAAACTTTATTTTAGTGAGTAATCTTAGCAAACACTTAGTTTCAACTTCTTTTCTAGGTTTCTATTTTGAACTTCAAAATAAGATGTTACCCATTTACAAAAGACAGTATGTAATATAAAGAATTTTAGTAACAAGAATAGTAACAACAACATTAGAGCAGAATAATGATGCATTTGCCAAACTCCTAGGAGTCTTCTGAGTTCTCCTTTCTGAATTCACTGACAATTTATCTCATAGGGTGAAAGTAACCACTGTCAGAGTCCCAGCTTAATCTTAATATTGTATCATTTTTAAAACTGCTAACATTGAATAGACATATTATAGATAGATAGATGTATCTAAACAGATTGATAGATGATAGATAGATACATGATAGATATTTTATCTAACATGATAGTCAATATTTCCCCCTTTTGCCCTTAATGTTTTCACAAAATTTTCAAACAGTATGAAATTTGAAAGTGAGGTTTTCTAACAGTTCCATGATATTGAGACTTAAGCATGTTTATTTTTTGGCTAATGTATGCTACTCATATTTTACCTACTTAGTAGTTTCAAAGGGTGTGATTTAATATTTCTAATTACCAACAAAACTATCTTTTAATGCAAATAATAGGCCCTACGATACAATATTGCTTTAAGGCAATACATGAAAAGATGGCAAAAGTGTATTTTAATTTCTGAACCCAAAGAACTTTTAGAATTTCCATTAATCTCAGCCTTGAATAGAATTTGACTTGGCTATATTCTATGATTTTAATTATGTTTTCTATCATCTTCATTATACTTCAATCAAGAACATTTCACATCACCATCACAAATCAAAAATATTTATGATTTTCATTTGCTTATGTCTTCTTCATGACTTCTGCTACTATTTTGGGGTGTTACCAATTTAGCATTTATAGTTTGGATACTATTTAACTTCTGCAGCTACCAATGGAAGGACTTTTCCAAGTTGGAGTTTAGCCTTGTGCCCTCCTTATAGTTTATATGTAAATGACTAATTCTGATTTCAATGCCATTATATCTATCTTTTTTCCTTAAATTATTATGTATTTTTGAGATCATATGATACACATTTTAAAGAAAATCACATAATATCATAAAGTAATTTGCTGCATTATCTAATATGACCATTTAAAATTAATTTATATATAAAAGTTTTAAGAGACTTAGGGCTCAACTTATTGTAATTTCTTTTCAGAATTTAAAGCAACCAGAATCTCTAGATGCACCATTGTTCATTTCAATAGAACATACTCTAAGAGTGAGAGTATGATTTCACCTGAAATATACATATACACAGTATAAAAATTATAAGAGAAGCTACCAGATAAAGGAAGATATGTTAAAAACTCATTTTATTTTTTTAAAAATTCTATTAGATAGTTTCTTCATTTACATTTCAAATGCTATCCCCAAAGCCAACCTATACCCTCCCCCCAGCCTGCTCCCCCACCCACCCACTCCTGTTCCCTGGACCTGGCAATCCCCTGTACTGGGGCACATGATCTTCGCAAGACCAAGGGCCTCTCCTACAAATGATGACCAAATAGGCCATCTTCTGCTATGTATGTAGCCAGAGACCCAAGCTATAGGAATACTGGTTAGTTAATATTACTGTTCCTCCTATACAGTTACAGACCCCTTTAGCTCCTTGGGTATTTTCTCTATCTGCTTCATTAGGGGCCCTGTGTTCCATCCAATAGATGACTGTGAGCATCCACTTCTGTATTTTCCAGGCACTGGCATAGCCTCATTTTCTATCAAGTAAAATCCTGGAAATCAGTTGCTTGTTTTTGAGTTGTTGGTTAATGGAATTAATATATACCATCTACCCCAACACCATATATTACAGGTTATTGCCAAATGCTTTTGGTTATGCTTTGGAATTTGATGACAAGACTCAATATTTGAAAAGATGACATGCTTGAATCATAGAACTTGGACAGATCAAGATCATACAACCTCGGCTTCATCTCTTCTGGCTACCTTCATAGTGCTTACTTACTATGCTCTCAACCTTGCAAGCAAGAGTAAGAGCTGGGCTGACAATAAATGTCTACCTGTTACAATAGTGGTATGAGTATTATATGGTTAAACAACAACTCCCTAATTGTTTTAAAGGCCTACTCTATAGTCTGGATCCCATATCTGGTACTACTAACAAGGGTAAGAACTGGTAGCTAGATATGTCATAAGAGAGACTGTATTACTATTATTTTGATAAATGTAAATGGTAATAAAATGACTCCTAATGACTTATAGTTATGCCAATAGATTAGTATATATCTTAATTTTCGTATGAGAAGACTGTTCTTGAAACTTATAGCAGTTAACACAGAGACTCAAATGTACAGGTCACACACACACACACACACACACACACACACACACATCTTCAAGGCTCAGAAGTCTCTGCAGTACAGGAGACAGAACCACTTCAGGACCTATACATTGTGGGTGATACAGGTTAAGACAGCCCCTGTATGTATTAACTCACAAGATTTGCAACTGATTAAGCTAGGCAAAATCCTACCTTTGATTCAGAGATGTGAGCATAAAGTCTTACCACTAGCTGAAGATTTTTAAAACTAGATAGATTCTGGAAGAAATTAGACTAAGTTTGATTTAATGGTGTGAATCCTGGTAGGTTGAGCACACTGTATGGCATACCCCACCGCCACAAATATTTGGGCAACAATTTAATAGTTTAATAACAGGATGGATACAGAGGAGTGATATTGGTTCTTGGAAGAATTAAGGAAATGGGGTAAATAGGACCAAAGTATACTGTATATTTCCAAACACTGAAAATATATTAGGACTAGAACTTGTACCATTTCATTTTAGATAAACACCAGTAGTGAATTTGCCTCTCAGATCTCTTACTTTACAATCGTAGCTTTTTGACAGGTTTTAAGAGCCATGGCCGAATTCTTCTTAAGAACTGCCCTCAAATTCAATCCATGAGAAACTCGTTAATCCCATAATAGTTGATCTAATATTGCACCAATGGGTATATCTTTCTTATCGGGTTGATGCTGTATTTTATAAGGCTCCAAGATGGGTAAAAGTATTGACACTTTCACAGTAATCTGTTTCCATAGGTATAAAGGCTAGCCAACAAGAAGGAAGCCTCTAGGTTAGTCTCAGTTAATTTTCTCTGGTTTTTGCAACCAATTTTATAGCATCTTCAGAAACAGGATCATGGAATATTCTGGTGTGCAAAGGAGGAATGGATCAAGCCCATATTATTCTGAGGTCCTCTGAGGCCTCCCTGGCCAACAATTCAGAAAGTGTATCCTGAGACTGTTAATTAATAAACAATGGACTCTGAGAGCACAATTATTCATCCATGTGGTGCATGTCATTGTAACTATATTAAACTGCATTTTTTCTATTGACTTCCCGATTTGTAGGGTTTTCATAGCAATAAATTTTCACATTTTTTAAAATGTTTTTTTGTTGTTGTTGTTGTTGTTAACCATACATACCTAAAGTCTTCATTTTTCTGACCCTGATCCTTAGACCTGTCAAATACCATTGAAGTAAGAGTGGAAAAAATATGCAAAAGCCAGGAGAAGAATGGATGTAAAATGGAGTCTTCAAATAATGGCATAGCATTTCAAATGTAATCTCAGACTCTATGGTTCCCAGTCATGACCCTGTACAACAGTTAACAACAGATTCTAAGAGGAACCCAAGGGGTTATAAATCGTCATGCTGAACTCTTGGTTACTGATGTATTCTTGAAGAATAGCTATTGATATGAACTCAGTGAGTTCACTGGGCTTCAGTGGACATTTCCTAGTCCTTGGTCACCCCCGATGGCTTTGGTTAACTTCAAGAGGTCAGAAAATGAAACAAAAAACCATGAATGTTAGCGAGTGGCTTACGGGGAGCAAGAGGGTTATGTTGGAATGCCAGGGAGAAAGGAAATTGCAGAGATGGAATTAAAAGAATTCATTATAAAAGTGCTATGATCATAGTAAGTGTCCTTATGGTATAGTAGGACATCTTTTTGGGTATATATCCAGGACTGGTATAGTTGGGTCTTGAGATAGACCTATTCTCAATTTTCTGAGGAATCACAAAATTGATTTCCAAAGTAGTTCTACTAGTTTGCACTCCCACCAGCAGTGAAGGGATTTTATTCTTGTGCCACAACCTTTCCAGCATGTGCTGTCACTTCTGATTTTGATCTTAACCATTCTGAAGGGCATAAGAGGGAATCTTGGAATCCTTTTTATTTGTGTTTCCCTGATGACTAAGGATGCTAAACACTTCTTTAGGTGTTCCTCTACCATTAAATATTGCTCTGTTGTGGATTCTATGTTTAACAACTTACACCATTTTTTAAATTGGCTTCTTTGGTTTGTTAGTTTCTAATTTCTTGAGTTCAGGAGAGTTTCTTGAGTTCAGGAGAGGGTATGCTAAGGTAGACTGGGAATGAGGATGGAAATTGGTAAGAGGCATCTCTAGAACTATCTGGAAACCTGGAATAAGGAAGGCTCTAGACAGTCTATGGAGGTGACACTAGCTGAGATTCCTACTAGAAGGGGACTGAAGTGGCCATCTCCTATATCCAGGCAGGACTTCCAGTGGAGGGAAGGAGACATCAACTCATTCCCAAAAAATTCAGTCCAAAATTTGTCCTGCCTAAAAGATAAAGACGGAGCAGAGACTGAAGGAATGGCCACCAATGACTGCCCCAACTTGAAACCCATCCCATAGGAGAAAGCCAGCCCCTGAAAGTATTGTTACTCTGCTATGCTTGTAGACAGTATCGTAGCATAATTATCTCCTGAGAGACTTCATCTAGCAGCAGATGAAAACAGAAGCAGAGACATTAGGTAAAGCTCAAGGAGTCTTGTGGAAGAGTCAGGAATAGAAATGAGTGGATCAGAGGTACCAAAAAGACCATAAGAAGACCTACAGAGTTAATGAATCAAGTAACTTGGGCCACTCAGGGCTCACAGAGACTGAAATACCAACCAAAGAACACATAAGGGCTGGATCTAGGCACCCTAACACATTTGTAGCAGATGTGTAGTTTAGTTTTCATGTGGGTCCCCTAATAATTAGAGTTGAGACTGTCTCTGACTCTGATGCCTGCCATTGGATTACCTACTCCAACCTGAATTGCCTGGATAAGCCTAAGTGGGAGAGGTTCTGTTTAATCCTGCTAGGCCTACATGTTTCAGGGTAGGGTGTTACTGAAGGGGCCTTACCCCTCTCTGAGGAAAAGTGGAGGGAAATGAATGGAGGTTTTTGTAAGGATGAGACTGGAAGGAAAGGAAAGGGGCTATGTTCAGGATGCAAAGTGAGTAAATAAATAAATAAATAAATAAATAGATAAATAAATAATGCATTATGTACAAATATGAAATTATAAAACAAAAATTTAACAAGTAGCAAATATGTAATATTTTCACAATATTATAACTGTAATATCTTGCATTACAGATTTTAAGGAATACAATTTCTTTAATATATTTTGCATGATGGCTAATAATAACATAAAAAATACAAGTCCTCATGAAAATGTAGAACTCATTATTCTTGCAAAAGCCTAATTTTAGCATTTCAAGCAAATAATAACACTAATATTAAATTTGAAAATAATTTCAATTTTAACTTGCTTTCTAGCTTTGAAAGAGATTTTAGTGAACATCACTGATCTGAAAACTATCATGAGGTAAATAAAGATTTGAACTAATGAAAGCTGTTCTGCTCAATATTTTATATACCCGTGTCAGATTGAGGAATATATTTTAAATTCAATTATTTTATAGGCAATATTGATGTAAGTTTAGATTGTATTTCTATCCTATGAGTCTTTTTAATGATAGCCCAAACCCTCTGTCCATTATTTTTTAGAAAGTAATACATTATAAATGTATCATCTAGTATGGAAGACATACAATGTCTTTCCTTTTTGAAATATGTTTTATTTTATACTCACAAGAGGAATTTTGTAGATGAGAAACCAAAGGCCCAAGGGTGAGGTAACATATTCTGTATCAATTGGTCTGTCTGTAATAGAAGAGAAACTTGACCTGAAGCCCATCTTATTTCAAAGCCTATTCCCTTTCCATTTCCCACGCTAATGTCTCACAAAGACCTGTTAAGAGTGATTGGCATTTTCTGAGTGTGCCAGACACCTCACTGTTCTTACTGAATGCTTAAAACCACTCTACTGGGAAGCTAGGATTAGTGGAGTGAGAAAACTAAAATTCTGTAAGGTAATTGTCCAAGTTAATATCAGAGCCAGGATTTTAATCACTATTTGGCCCTATGTACTATACATGCATTCCCTGTAATATTATACAGCAATACTGTAAGATATACATTGAGATTTTTTTCTTGCTTCCTGCTTAGGTCTTTGCCATATCAAAAAGTCCCTACCTTCAATCAAATATATTTTTCATATGCTATATTTTTTTTATAAAAAACAAGACCTTAGACAAGCTGTACCCTCTGTGACTGTGAACTTGTTAAAAGGATAAATCCTCAGTTCTACACCAGAAAACCTGAATCAGATAACCCAGTTGTAGAGTCTAACAATCTGGGTCCTATCAGGTTCTCAGAAGAGTTTGATAAGTACAAATAGCAAAGCGTTGGATCTGGGCAAGGTTCAGACTGTGCTACTCAAAAAAACAAAACAAAACAACAAAACAGAAAACAAAAATAAAAACCAAAAACATGTAAAAGTTTAGACAGATTGTCTTCTTAACATTTAGGATCCTGAATCCTAGGCTGTTATAAAACAGTATTTTGAACAATAAAATATACATAAAGATGGGGGTGGAGAATCCTCATTCAATAAGGACATGGTAGCCTGGGTGGGGACCTGAGTTTAATCCCTGAATCTACATTGTTAGATGAGCAAATTACTGTGGCAAAATAATTTGTTTCAATGTATACATGTCTGAGATTACAGCTGTGGCTATGACTGCCTTTATGAGAATTGAATTGTCTTAGGGACTGATGCCTGCCTTTGGGATAGATCCCAAGTTGGTCATGTCTATGGTCAGCCATTCCTTCCGTTTCTACTCCATATTTGTTAACACATTTCTTTCAGATAGGAGCAATTCGGGGTTGAAAGTATTGTAGGTGGGTTGATATCCCTATCCCTCCACAAGGGGTCCTGTCTGACTACTGGAGGTGGTCTCTTCATCTTCCATATCCCCACTGTTGTGCACTTCAGGTAAGATGGTTAAATATGTTCTTGAAAACAAATCTTAAAATGCTTGGGTTTAAGACTGCACAGTCATCATTTAAAAATAAGCATCTTCCATGATTATTAGTCAATTATTAGCTTATTACTCAAGCTAAGAAATCACATATAATGACAAGTGGGTAGGAGTTAAGATTTCAACAGTATAAATAAAAATTAAATTGATCTCTCTCTCTCTCTCTCTCTCTCTTCTCTCTCTCTCTCTCTCTCTCTCTCTCTCTCTCTCTCTCTCTCTCTCTGTCTTTCTGTGTGTGTGTGTGTGTGTGTGTGTTAAGCAATTTAAACGCAGAGCATAGGATAGGGATTATATGCACTTTGGTAGACAGGATATTTCAGGAATGACATGAGAACATTGAGAAGTTCACTGTATTCAAGCTGACATTCAATGAATTATTGCTTATAGGTTCAAAATGAAAAGTCAACAATGCAAATATGATAAATAATTCCCATCTCTGATTAGCTTACCATATAAAATAATATGAAATATCATCAAATCATTCATTTAATGAATTAATGATATGTGAAAGAAGTATAATCTATTATACTAGAATATGTGTTAAAAATTGAACTTTACCATCAATAAATCCTGTATGTGACACAACAAATTAGATAATGTCTTCTAATTTCACAGAGTTAAATTTGATATTTTTAAAAATAAAATTAACAAAGAAGTTTACAGAGTGGGGGGCTGGCGAGATGGCTCAGTGGTTAACAGCGCCAACTGCTCTTCTGAAGGTCTGAGTTCAAATCCCAGCAATCACATGGTGGCTCACAGCCATCCTAACGAAATCTGATGCCCTCTTCTAGAGTGTCTGAAGACAGCTACAGTGTACTTACATATAATAAATAAATAAATCTTTAACAAAGAAAAAAAGTTTACAGGGGGATAAATTATTATGTAGTAGATATACTATAACTCAGTAGTAGATAGGAGGGTACTTCAGGTTTTTTGTTTGTTTGGTTGGTTGTTTTGTATTATGGTCTTTAATTTATTTATTTTTCACAGTCTAGTCCTCATTCCCTTCCTGGTCCCCTGCCCACAGTTTCACTTCCCATTCTTCCTCTCCTCTGTCTCCAAGAGGAAGTCTCCACCCCCTTCACCCCACCCCCAAAGCGCCAGGTGTCCCTACCAACTGGGGTCTCAAGTCTTTCAAGGGTTAAGTGCATCTTCTCTCACTGAGGCCAGATAGGCAGCCCTCTGCTGTATATGTGTCAGTGGCCCTGTACCAGCTAATGTATGCTGCCTGGTTGGTGGCTCAGTGTCTGAGAGATATAAGGGGATCCAGGATGATTGAGACTGCTGGTCTTCATAAGGTGTAGCCAGCCTCCTCAACTCTATCAATGCTTCCCCCAACTCTTCTATGCGGGTCTCCAACTTCAGTCCATTAGTTGGGTGTAAGTTTTGCTTCTGTCTCTGTCAGTGCCTTGTTGGGCCTCTCATGCTAGGCTCATATCTGTAAGAACACCATAGTTCATAAGTAATAGTGTCAGGCCTTGCAGCCTCCCCTTGAGATGGAACCTAACTTGGGTCTGTCACTGGACCTCCTTTCCTTCAGGCTCTTCTCCATTTTTGTCCCTGCAATTCTTTTAAGACAGAAACAGTTCTGGGTCAGAGTATTTGACTGTGGCATGGCAACCCCATTCATCCACTTGAAGCCCTGTTTTTCTACTTGAGGTGGACTCTACAAGTTCCCTCTCCCCACTGTTGGGTATTTTACCTAAGATCCCTCCCTCCCTTTGAATCCCGAGCATCTCTCATCTCCCAAGTCTCTGGTACATTCTAGAGAGTCTCCCCAGTTTGTAAAGTGCTTACTATGCAATCATGAGGATCTGAGTTCAAAACCCATCAACTCATGTTAAAAGCCAGCCACAGTTTTGTATGACGATAACCAAGGGGTAGGGAGACAGAGAAAGAAGAATTACTGGAGCTCAGCGATGACTCACCGTGTGCAATCCAAGAACTCCAGAGATGATGAGTCACCATGTCTCAAAAAATTAAGATATAGCAGAAATAACAGAAAAGACTACATCTACTTCTGACTCAACACGTATTCAAACACACATACAAACACACACACACACAAAATATGTACATTCCAAACACATGCATGCACATACCCACATATTTTAAAATGATAGTTGAAATTGTAGATTGTATACATTTCACTGAGCTATCAGAAGGAATAAGAATTCTATATCTTCTTTGTCACCCTTTTCTCAGCTTTCCATAAAAGTAAAGTGGGAGGGGCTTAGAAAGGAGAGAATTCAATGCACAATTTTAAGTAGGTATTTAGATCTGGTCATGGTAGATATGCAAACATCGTTTAGAGATACTCATGCCCTTTTCTCACAGTGGAGTGATTTACACAATGTCAGTCAATGCAGTTTTATGACACAGAAAAGGCTTATGTTGAGTAGGTTGAAAAGAAAATGAGTATCACCTCCTTGAACATTCAATGAACTTCACATAGCATTAATGACATGCATATAAATTATAAATCTCTCAAGTTAAAATCTATCACGAACAGATATCTATAAGCACTTCCTCTTTATTCTTCAGTTTATTTATGTTATCCCATGACTCTTAATAAGAATTTGCCCACACCAAGGAGTAGGACATACACCATACAGAGGCAATCCTTCATTTTAGTTTTGACAGTAACATAGACAAGAAATTTCAAACCAAAAATGAGTCTTCTTAGAGAAGACTGATTTCATATCAGTATAAATACATAAGGCATTGTCACTGAGAGCAAACACGACTGTGATAGTAATTGTGGTGGAGTATCTAGAAATACAAATTTTATGTATAAAGTATATTTACATATTACATAAGGAACATTTTATGCATATGATAATTATATAATATATATGGCAATATATGCAATTATATATCTTTCTGCCCATATTAATACCAAATTTTCATCTAGGGGATATATAATCTTTCAGGATGAAGGATTATAAAGATGATATTGAAGACAACAGAAAGGTAACTTTAAGTTGAAGTAAAATTATTTTGAAACACATGTCGTTTTGATGCTTCACATTGGTGCTACAAGTTAGCTATGCAAAGGACGAAGTGGAGATCAAACTACTAAAGGTACATAGATTTCTAAAACAGTGATTTCTACTCCCTGTGGTTGAAGGAATGCAGGTTGAGCTTTAAAACACTGGAGCTGAGTGAAAGCCTTTGTTGCACACACAGCCATAGTCACAGAGTCACTCTCTGCTAATGATGTTTACAGATTGCTTCATATCTTAAGACAGATTCGAGAAAAATCAATTTTTAAAAATGAAAACAATCCCTTTTGGAGGTAGCCTCACAGTCAGAAAGCCAAGAGTTGTTCCCAGTCATGGTATTTGGGTGAGAAAGAAAAAACAGATCAACCTCAAGGAGAAAAGCTCTTGAAATCTAAAATTAGGCAGTTCTCAAGAATGACCTCGGCACTTCTGTACCCTGAATATTGTCGCATTTTAGTGAAAACAATACAGTATATAACTATGAGGAATGGTTTAGATCATGAAATGGGTGACTCTCCACATCAGTATACATGTAATTAATATTGAAAATACATCATATATATATATATATATGTGTGTGTGTGTGTGTGTATATATATATATATTAGAATTGCATATACTTTGTTGTTGATTCACTTGCATAACTGCAGAATAAAATTGAAGCAAGTATGACAGTAGTTATGATTTAAAAAATTTATATCTACTAAAGTTTTTTTCTTTTTTTTATTGGATATTTAATTTACAATACAAATCCACTTTCCTGATTTCCCCCTCTCCTAGAAACTCACTATCCAATCCTCCCTCCCCGACCAACCTACCCACTCCCCGCCCTTGTATTCCCTTACACTGACTGGGGCATTGAGCCTTCACAGGACCTCTTTTCCCACTGATGCCCCACAAGTAAAAAGAAGTTTTAAGATAACAGTAAATATAAATTCATAAAATTCTCTGAAATTTAATCCTATGATTTGAAATGTTTTCTACAGAATGACCAATTATATTTAGGGGTAGTTAGTGGTGGTGGAGTTTTCAGAAAATGAAGGTAAATTTTTAATATGTATAAATGGCTTGAGTATAATTTATTTATTTAAGGTTCTCACAGGAATATCACACACTAGGAAAGAGAAGAGACTGTGCTGCAGGATACTTTAGAAAGTAGTTGTTTAAGGAAGCAAATGTCCTTCGGTACAAAGAGTATAGTAAGTGCAGGAGGTACAGGACCACCACAATCCATGCTTCTAGGCTCAGGATCGTCCCTCAAAATATTATAAAGGACCAGGGATATAGCTGCTAGGTATTGTGCTTGTCTAGAATATCCCTGGTTTGATTCTAGTACAAAAAGGAAATTCAGAAAGAAGGGAAATAAGGGGAAAAAGGAAGGAAGGGGGTGAATAATAGAGGGATAGGAAGAGAGGGAGGGAGGAGACTTGGGAGAATGAATTACAGATATGAATAGGTAAAATAGTAGTCAGAATTGATCTGCAAAAGGGGCCTTATTTTCAAACTCCTTGAATTCTGCATCCTTCCCTCCTCTGATTGGTTGGTGTTTCCTACACTTGCTGAATTAGAGGTCAGTGGGCCATATTGCAGTGATCTTTGGATGTCTATCTTTTGGGCCCAAAGCAGAATGAGGAAAGGAATATCAGAATGTTAAGAGACAAACAGAAAGTGAGCACTTTAGATTTCTATAGTGGTCTTAGCCCAACATTTTACTCAAATTATTTGGTTCAAAGGGCTTCGGAATTAAAAATTAAGTTCAAGGCTGAGTTTCTCAACAAATCCCAATTCATATATAAACAAGCAAGTCAGCATTCTTCCAATTCAACATTTTTAGACCATTTGCAGGACTGAGCTTCCAAGGAAAAACATTGTTGTATAAGTTAAAGACCTGCTTCTGAAAGGTTTCCAGCTTTCATGCTGGGTACTAAAAAATAAATAACAACATGGAATAGGTTTCCAGTAAGCTTTACTAGTTATGCACCCCTTTGTTCAGGGCTTTTCATAAATGCTCAGGTAGGATCCTCTGTCAGTCTTTTCAGGCATCTTCCAGTGAAGTGCATATGAGGAGAAATAATAAAACCCAAGTAAGGAATCCAATCCTGTGTCCCATGCAAGGTCACTACACTACACTGCAATAGTGAGGCACATGTCCTTCTGAGTTAGTGAAAATTAATTGAAAAGAAATATTGATCTCAACATCAGAAAACCTCTTTTTGTGGACAATAAAAATAGCAGCTCACCAAAGACACAACAATATATTCTTTTGCAAGGAAAGGACAGGAAAGGACATCTCTTTTATTCAAATGCTATCAAATAAGGAAGCCAAGATTATCTTCATCAATTTGAATCAAAATATTAGATACTGGTAAATAATTAAACTGCTTTATATATGGCTTAGGCTAGCATTTGGAGAAAGAAATGGTGATCCCAGGATATAACACATACAACAAAACTAGACCCCAATAAAGGTTCTGATTTATTTCAATAAAGCCTGTTGTATAGTGTATAATGTTGTGAGCTGTGCATTTGAAGCCAAAGTGAAGGGAATTTGGGACACATTGCCAAAGTTAGAGACTTTGAGTGATAATACAAGGCTACTTCATAAATTATAGGATACAAGAATTACCCCACAAGCACCCCCGTTTATCCTGGAGCTGAATCCTAACAGTAAATCTCTTGAGGGACAGTCCAGCAAGCATTTTGCAACCTCAGAAACACTAAACAGCACACACATTGCATCCGCCCAGGGGGAGATGGCTATTTTGTAACTGCATGCTGCTAAGGTACTGGATCATCCCTATGATTTGTAATAAATCTTTGTTTTTTCCTCACAATAATTTATCTGAAATAGAAGCCAACACCTTCCAGGTTACTGAGCCTAGCTACTGAATTAATTCATGAGTTGCACTGGAAAAGTGGGCCATTCTTCACCACCAGGATCATGAATATTTTAATGTCTGAATAAAAATAAGAATAAAGTTGAAGCCACTCCACTTTGTAGAGATGCCACCAGGAGAAGAGGAGAGCGAGATGTTACAGTTTAATTCATTTTATATTAGCATAATTGAGATGACTAAAAAAGTATTTATTGTCATGGGTAAAGTAAATCATAATACAAACACCATCATGGTTACTTCATGGAAAACTGAATTATTAGCATCCCCTTATGATAGAGTTCATCCTACAGAGAAGTTAATTTCTTTTGTTTCTATGCGAAAACTCACAGTACCTCATTATGAAGTGACCTGATAATCCCAGTGTCCTCCCAATTCAATAACAGGAAGAGTACTTAGAACTATTTTCCAGGATAGATATAGACTTTCCTAGGGAACAGGACCAAACTGCATACGAGAAGGCATACGCACACAACTTCCAGACCCAGCAGTGGCTTTTGTAACTTTGGAGATGTTGCCAACCACAGTAACCTGACAACCCAAAGAGAAAAATGAAGAGTAACAGACAGATGTTTTAATTTGATATCCAACAATTTTCTTGGTTTGTTATTCTCTAAAGTCAGAAAACATATGGGAAATTAATGAATAAGATACACACAGTTGTACATGATATTTCTCACCAAATATCAAGACATTGAGTCATCTGGTCTCTATAACTTAAGGGGAATACTGAGCATGTGCCCAGCTTTCCAGAGAAGAGTATATCAAATACTTCTGAATCTGTACTAAATAATGTGTCCTTTAAGACTGAGTTATTTCCACCTGTTTCCTCTCTTTGTCCTGTCATCTTTAATTGTAATAATTTTATGTTGCTTTAAAACTTGATATATTTTAATTCTTAAATATACAAGTATTAATTATAATAAAAATTAGCTATTGATTTAAATACCATTACATAGTATCTTCTGTGTAATGGGAAATGAAGATCAAACAGATAAAAACATTATTCCTTATCCTTACATGTGCAATCTAATTGGAACCTCAAGGAAAATGTTGTAAATATTATAGTACAGTGGCCATTCATTTGAAGAATGTGTGCTATAGCGATTCAGTAAGAGGTTAATAGCAAAATTAGCGAAGATTTCTTGGCTTAGCTACAACTGAAAATTTAAGGAAAAGGTGAAATTTTCATGCCTAAATAACAGATAATGTATTCTAATAAAAGTACTCGTGCATAAATGTCATTAAGAAGTAGTATCACACCAAAGAAGAAGAGGATTTCCAGAAGGACAAGAGTAAAGCAACACAATGTAAAGAGAATTGAGGACAAAGAGAGAGAGAGAGGGAGAGAGGGAGAGAAAGAGAGAGAGAGAGAGAGCGCACAGGACAAAGAAGATATCTCAGTATTACAGTCCTTCCATCATGAACAAATAATTTGGAAATATTTTATATGCACAGATAAAAGTTTAACTTAACACATGAGTGTAATTACATAATCATACTTTATACACAATTTTGTTCTTTAAAATTTAATTTGTCCTTATTATACACTGTTTATATATGTATGTATATATGTATATATATATGTATATATGTGTGTGTGTGTGCATACATATATATTATGTATATATATATGTATATGTGTGTATATATATATACATACACATATATATATATATATTAGTTTAAGTCTTGGAGGGAGGTGAATGCCTATGGAAATAAATTATTATGTGATTGTAAATGACAGCCAGCAAGAGGACATTAAAGTGAGAAGGATTGCTTCATGAGTTAACTAAAGTGTCTTTGTTTAAAACAAGAAAATACACCTCACAAACAGTGCTGAAATAAAAGTTATGGTTGATCATGTCGCTGAAAAATAAACTTCCTGAGTGAGAAAACAGGTTTTGAATATTTACTACCACTATCAACACCAATCAAATTTCTAAAGTATGAAAACAAATACTGGCATAATGGCCAGTTATACATCCACTCACCTTTCAGTTCAAAATAATTTTTTAGAGAAAAAGAAAACCAATTTTATCTAGTAAACACTTATTTGAAGGGAAATTACATTAGGTGATAGTCTAGAAAGGAAGTGATATGACCTAGCTGTGCCCAAAAGATATGGATAAAAAGGTTTCATGTGCCCTCTGGGATGACTTTTGTTACCATCCTGAAATAGAAAATATTATAATTGGGTTAGTATGGTCATCAGCAGGAGACAGGATAGAACACTGATGCTTGAGCAGGCATCCGTTTTGAAGCCTGATGAAAGATCCTGTCAACTGTTTGTTTTCTTTCTTTCTTTCTTTCTTTCTTTCTTTCTTTCTTTCTTTCTTTCTTTCTTTCTTTCTTTCTTTCTTTCTTTCTTTCTTTCTTTCTTTTCTTTCTCTTTCTTTCTTTCTTTCTTTCTTTCTTTCTTTCTTTCTTCCTTCCTTCCTTCCTTCCTTCCTTCCTTCCTTCCTTCCTTCCTTCCTTCCTTTCTTTCTTTCTTTCTTTCTTTCTTTCTTTCTTTCTTTCTTTCTTTCTTTCTTTTCTATCTGAAAAAGGAGCAAAAAACACAAGATACAGGTCAAAAACTCCCATCTCCTATCTTGTCACTAGGTCCTCATCATCATATAAAGTACAGTGTACATTACTGATCTTGGTATTTGGCATGAAATCAAAACCAGCTATAATCTTTATAAATTTTATTTTTTTAATTTTTCATTATTACTATTATTACTACTACTACTATTATCATTTTATGTATTTAATTGAATTTATTATTTTTATTTTATGTATTTAATTTATCCCGCTCTATGGCCCCCTTATGCCACAATTCTTCCATGCTTCTCTTCTCCTCCAAGCAGGTGGGGTCACCCCTGAGTAACCCCCAACCCTAGCACCCTAAGTCTGTGAGGTTAGGCACATCCTCTCAAACAAGGCAGCCCAGCTAGAAGAACATATCCCACAGACAGGCAACAGCTTAGCTCCATTATGATTGTCCCAGACCCACATGGAGACCAAGCTGCAAATCTGCTATATATGTGTGGGGAGGCCTAGGTCCAGCCCATGTATGGTCTTTGATTGGTTGTTCAGTCTCTGAGAGCATCAGGTCTTTGTTTGGTTGTTCAGTCTCTGAGAGCATCAAGCCCTGGTTAGTTGACTTTGTTGGTCTTCCTGTGGTGTTCCTATCCTCCTAGTGACCGAGATTCCTCCTTTTCTTCTAAAAGAGTCCTCAAGGTCTCAAGACCCTTCGGGGATATTAGGTAAAATATCCAACAAAGGTGAGGGAGGGAACCTGTAAAGATCATATCCAGATGTTAGGCAAGGCCCCGATTGAGGGATGAAGCCATCCATTCACCTACAAAATGTTAACCCAGAATTGCTCCTATCTAAAGGAAATATAGGGGAAAAGAGTGGCGCAGAGACAGAGGAAAGGCCATCCAGAAACTGCTCCACCTGAGGATCCATCTCATATGCAGACACCAAACCCAGACGTTATTGCTGATGCCAGAGATGCTTGCTGACAGGAGCCTAATATAGATGTTTCCTGAGAGGCTCTTTCAGAGCCTGAACACTACAGATGGGGATACTTGCAGCCAACCATTGGACTGAGTACAGGACCCCAATGGAGGAGTTATCGAAAGGACTGAAGGAGCTAAAGGAGTTTGCAACTCGTAGGAAGGAAAATATCAACCAAGCAGATGTCCCAGAGCTCCCAAGGACTAAACCATCAACCAAAGAGGACCCAAGGCTCCAGCTGAATGTATAGCAGAGGATTGCCTTATCTGGCATCAATGGGAGGGGAGGCCCTTGGTCCTGTGAGGACTTGATACCCCAGTATAGGGGAATGCTAGCATGGTGAGATGGGAGTGTTGGATGCATGGAGGAGCACTCTCATAGAGGCAGGGGAGTGGGGATGGGATAGGGGGTTTGCAGAGGGAAAACTGGGAAAAGGGCTAAGAGTTGAAATGTAAATAAATAATATATCCAATTAAAAAAAAAAAGAATCCTTAAGCTCCATCCACGGTTTGGCTGTGGGTGTCTACCTCTTTCTAAGTCAGCTTCTGGGTGGAGACTCTAGAGGACATCCATTCTAGACTCCTGTCTGCAGGCATAACAAAGTATAATTCATAGTGTCAGACATCGGTTCTTGCCCATGGGATACGTCTCAAGTTGGTCCAGTTATTGGTTGGCCATAACTTCAGTATCTGCTCCATCCCCTGTCCAAGCATTTTTTTATGTATAATATATACAGGTTAAATTTTGGTGTCTCTATAGTTCCATTGGGATTCCTGCCTAGCTGCAGGAGGTGACCTCTTTAGGTTCCATATCCCCAGTGATGTGAGTCACAGCTAAGGACACCCTCATAGGTCGCTGTCTCTTCCTGGAGATGTTCATTATCTCCCCACTCCCACCAGTCATAGATTTCCATTTCTTCTCATGTCTATCTGGCCACCCTTACTGTCCCTCCCCATACCTGATCTGGAAAACAACATTCCTCTCCCCATCTCTTCTCTCATCCAGTTCCCTCCCTTCATCTGCCTCTTATGACTATTTTATTCCCCCTTCAATGGAGATTCAAGCATCCTCATTCATGCCTTCCTTCTTGTTTATCCTCTTTGTGTCTTTAGATTATAACATGGGTATCCTGTATTTTATGGATAATATCCACTTGTAAGTGAGCATATACCCTGCATATCCTTATGGACCTGGGGTTTTTCACTCAGGATAATATTCTCAAGGCTGTCTGCTGTATTTAATTATTGATATTGGAAAGTGTTTCAGTCTGTTAAACAAAGACTATTTTGGTTTTTTCAGGTAAGCTAAACTGACCTAAAAAATTGCAAATCTCACAAAAAAAAACATTTTGTGAGATTTATATCAATTATTATTTAAGTTTGGATGAGGAATTCAATGCTTTTAATATGATTAATGGAAAACAAGAATTTAGTAATGCAAAGTACTCTTGTTCTGAGAGCCAGAGATTTATATTTTGGGGAAAGGATTTCCAGTTGGTTTCAGATAACAGGAGGAAGAAAGTAAAATATATTATGGGCACAGACTGTTTTTATGATTGAGGTCCTGATAAGGGATGTTCTGGGGGAGGTTTACTACTTTAAATATGTGTAGAAATGTCAGGAAGGAAGGTAAAATGGGGATCATATAGTGTGTCTTAGTGGCATTCATCCCAGGAGAAAATCTAGAATATACAAAAGTGTCTGCGGCAGTCACTAGAACTTCAGCTTGTAAAAGGAATACATGAGATGACATAGGGGAAAGTTTTGTGCCTTGATTTCTGAATGTCACTGTATTAGTCAAGGTTCTCTAAAATAGTAGCTTATAGAATATGTGTCTGTGTGTGTGCATGTGCACACGCCCGTGCATGCTTGCAAGCATGTTTGTGCATGTATGTATATGAAAAGGATGTATTTGAATAACTTACAGGCTGTGGTCTAGCTAATGCAACAATGACTGGCTATGAATGGAATTCTAAGAATCCAGTAGTTGCTCAGTTGGCTGACTCGATATATTAACTGGTCTTCAGTTTATGCTAGAATCCCAAAGATGCAAGTTCTGGTTGCCTGAGAAGTGGAGTTGCTAGCAAGTTGAGAACAACGAGGCCAAGTGCAAAAGCTTCCTTATCCTATTTTTTGTTTAGGCTTCCTGCAGAACATGTGGAACAGATTATATCTGGATTAAAGATGTGCCTTCCTAAAAAAGATACTCCCACTTCAAATTAAGCAGAAATCTCACAGGCGTGCCCACTCTTTGGCAGTTTTAATTAATTAAAGTGTAGTCACTGCACTGATACCAAGAGTTTGAAGTTTGTTCTGTGCTATCCGAATGGATACTGGCTCTTTACAGTTCTTCTAACTCTGATATTTTCTCTTATGGAATAGAATCCGTCAGCTCTGTGTTTAAGAAGTCAGTTTGTACCCTGGCTCAGCATGTCTTCCAATGTCATAAGCAATCTGGTGATTTGCTTTTTCCTCTTGGGTGAGAGCATCTATACAGCCTTAGAAATGTTGGAGAAGTGCATGGGCATGCTCTGCACTGACATATCTGCCTGCAGCTGTATTGAACCATATTCATCTGTTCCTAATATGTGCTCAGAAGATCATTGCTCACATTTCTCTCTATCTCTCTTGGCAAGCCACAGCTAACACATGATACAAAGACTGTTCAGGACACTTAGTCTTAAATCATAAACCTGGGTGTTTGCTTTGGTTTGGAGTTGAATTTTACTAAGTTAAATAATAGCCGTATATGCCACACATGTTGAATATTGTAAAAATATTACAGTGTTGAATATTGTAAGTAAACCATACATATTGCACAGCACTTTGAATTTTAGCTATGGACTCAAGACAAAAAAAAAAAAAAAAAAAAGAGCATGACTATTCTAACACCTACAGAAAAGTTTTTAGCAGCTTTACACATTATCACTAAGATTGGATATAGTATTCCCATTATTACTTATTGAAAAAAGTACCTATCTATAGAATGAAATATTAACCAACAATAAAGAGGAATATAGATATTATATGTAGTATCACATGGCTGAATATTATATAATGTCGATCATAATTTCTCCATAACAGTTTTTACTGAATCTGAGTTTAGCATTTTCAATTATTAGCATCTTACAGTTTACTCTCTGATTTGGAATATCTTTCTTGGTCAGTCTAATTTAAACTTATCAATTATGTTTATGTTTAATATATATATATATATATATATATATATATATGTACACTTATTTTTCACAAAGAAAATAGAAAACTTTGATGACAGAAATAGAAAATGATATAAAACAGTGGTCTTCAACCTTCATAATGCTGCTTTTCTCTAATAAAGTTACTTATGTTGTAGAGACAATAATAAAATTATTTTTGTTATTACTTAATAACTTTAATTTTTTTACTATTTATGAATAAAAATATAAATAATTGATATGTGACCCCTGTGAAAGGGTTGTCGGACCTCACCAAAAAGAAGTCATGACTCATAGTTTGCTATCCACTGACATAGAAGATGGCAAGTGTTTGGGAGTTAGAAAAATTATTATTGTTAAAATCTGCATACTATCCAAAACAATACATTGCATCAGTGTAATCACTATGAAAATACAATTAACATTACAAAAAAAATGGAATACAAAACTTAAGCTGATGAGGAAAATACAAAAGACCTTGTATAACCAAATTGATGGTAGCAAAGGTCCAAAGCTGGAGGGAAGACACTAGCTGCTTTACTGAGTACTATGAAAATAAAGTAATGAAGTAGAATGGCACAGATATGAAAATAGAAATCCAGACCAGAGACGTAGAACAGAGAACCAGAAAATAGTGAGTGTGGTAGTCCTTTGTCATTTGCACTTTTATCACTGAGTTAAATATTACATAGGACAAACTGAGATGGGTTTTTGCTTCGCTTTGTGGTTTAAGAGATCCCATCTGTGGTTCACGTGCTTGCTTTGTACACAAAGCAAAGAAGAACCTCATGGTGGCATGAGCTGGAGCAACTCACTTCATTGCATCTGGGCTGTATCTCTGGTCCATTTCCTTCAGTGAGGTTCTGTCAAGTTTTATACCATATCTCAATAATACCATCAGATTATAAATTCCATCAAGTTGCTAATCCATTATTTGATATTGAGACTTTAGAAACCAGTGAGTTCTCAGTGACTTCATCTGCCATATTGTGACTAAGTCTTTGACAAAGCATTTTGTGGCCGCTCCATATCCATACCATAGTACCCTTTAGCATTCTGTCTAAGCTCTGCCCCAAAGTTCATGGCAACAGTCAGGGATGCTCTGCCCCACAGTTTCCTGGCAATAGCCAGCTAGGCCTGACCCACTCTAAAATTGGCTACTTGCCCCCTCCTTACTCTCTTACTCTCCTCTCTTGCTCTCTTGCTTTCTTGCTTTCTCTTCCCCCTCTCTCCCCATTCCCTTCCCCCTCTCACTTCACCTGCTTATAGCCAGCCTCTCCTCCTCCTCCTCTTCCTCTTCCTCTTCCTCCTCTTCCTCCTCCTCTTCCTCCTCCATCTCTCTCTCTCTCTCTCTCTCTCTCTCTCTCTCTCTCTCTCTCTCTCTCTCTCTCTCTCCCTCTCTCAGACTCTACTACCCTTTTAACCTCCCTCCCATGCTCTTAATAAACTCTATTCTATACTATACCATAATGTGGCTGGTCTCTCAGGGGGAAGGGATGCCTCAGCATGGGCCCAGCAAGGCACCCCCTTCCCTCATTCCTCACCACACCTCGATAGAACATGTCTACCTCTCTTTATCTTTTTATAAACTCATCAGTAACAGTCAGATGGATATTATCAAAGTTGCCTAAAGCCAACAGAGTAAAAGAACATACCATTTTCTTCCTTCATGTTCCTTCTTCCTTCTTTTTTTTTTACATTATATTTCTCCATTCCCTTTCCTCTTTCCAACCTTTCCATATACGCCTCTATCTTGCCTTTAAATTCATAGCCTCTTTTCCTGCTAATTGTTACTGCATTTTTGTGTACAGATACTCCCTAACTATGACCGTTTCAGTCTCTAACATTTGTACATATGTTTTCAAGGATGACTTTTTGGCACTGGCAAACCAATTGGTGTGTTCTTCCTTGACCATCTCTCCCACTCTGAGATTTCTGCCGTTGCCTCCTTGTGCAAAGCTTGAGGCTTTATGAGCTTCTCTCCAATCGCCTTTGTAATATCCATTATTGTCATTTTTGTATGCAAATAAATATAGACTTTATCTCTCATCCTCTCACCAAGGAAACTTTTCTTTGCAATCAAGAGAGACCACTACAGACAGCAATTAATCAAAATGCAAATTTTTGGAGTCCATTCCTAATAATAAATTTATTAAAAACAAGAGCCACAATCAAAACCTTGAGAATCAATTGAGGAACAGGATGCAGAAAGATTATTAAGAGTCAGAGGATTAAGGAGTTTGTGGTGAGATTGTGTCTCCTCTAACGTCAGAAACTATGACTCTGACCAACATGAGACTCATTTGTAATAGATAGTGCTAGAACAGCTGTATACTCACATATCAAGAAACAGAACTGTACTCCTATAATTTGTCATGTACAAAAACAAAATCAACAAAAAAATCTCAAAAGAAAATGAACAGGAAGGTGGAGTAATGTTTTGAAACCACCCAACTGGAATGGTACTTAATATCCACAGTATACAAATGCACTGGTCCCTTGGCATGATACTGACACAAATACCTGAAAGAAAGCCTAAGGGGAGAGATATTTTAAGGTTTCAGTCCATGACTTAGCCCCATGTGGTAGCACAGAAACATGGCATAAGATAGAGAGATTGTGCTTGACTTCCCATTCAGTGCAGAAGTGGATCAAGAAGAAGGAAACAACAATATAGTTCCCAGGTCTGATCTCCACTCATCTATTATCTGGAGCTAGATCCCAGCTCCTACCCTTCATCATATCACAAACTCATTAAAGGAATCACTCATTCACTATTTCAGAGATCTCAAAATCTTTTTGTCCCCAGAGACACCATCACCGACACTATCAGAAGTGTGCTTCTCTGATTTCTAAGGTGGTTCCACTCAACTATAAATAGTGATGATCACAACAAGTAAGTCAAACAAATAAAAGCATATAATCAGATTCTCTATTTAAAATTGAGCAAATAAAGGACTGACCTTCAGACCCTGTACTGTGCATTTTCCTGTAAGATCAGATGCTGAGCTCCAAGAATTCAAGACCCCATCCACTTAGACCAGTAAACTCCTCACTTACATTTTGAAGTCCTATTGAGTCTACTATTTCATTTATTCCTGCTACTTGTTTGGTACAACACATATACATATCTTAGGCAACTGCTCAATGAACTTGCTTTAGAGCCTACAGTAGCCTTTAAACTTGGTTTCTCCCCCCTCCCAATTACTGTGTAAAAGCATTTCTTCTGCCTAGAGGTCCCCAAGGAGACACATATGTCTTTCATGTCAGGACCACTATGTTTGTCCCACAGTAGATCCCTAAGCAATCCAAAGGCACAGCTTCAGTACCTCTCAACTATAGTTCATGGCATGCGCAGTGTACCAGAAAGCAGACATAGAAATCATTGTGGCCCTGGAGGCACGGTTTCAGGCCTCATGTTCATCAGTGCACCCTAAAGCAGCCCTGTCAGTTTAAGTTTCTTATTTCTTGTGGTTAGGTAGCCACTTCTTCTTACTTGTGACCTCACTGGCCATGCAGGTGGAAATCTGAGGAATCAGAAGGAAGCTGAATAATTCCATTAATTTGAACATGTCTACCACGTACAAATTTGACTGTATATCCTGATGTGCCTTTATGTTCCAATGCCAGGCAGGAGGAGAAGGGGTCTAATCTTCCTTAGCATCTCATTTACTGACAACCTCCCAGCTAAGGGTAAATTCAGCAGGATCTTCTGCCCACTACATCTTTCTCTACTGTTCCTGCAGTTCTCTCCATGCTTATGAGACCCAAATGGAATGTCTCTACTGAGAACAAAAAAAACAGTATGTAATGACTTGAGAAGATATTCCTTCCTACAAAAGTATACATACCATGAGTGCAAGGCTATATTAACAGCCTCTCATCAGGCAGATATGTCACTATCCAATAGAAACTCACAAGACTACAGAAATACACAAATTGCATAATGAATAATTGAAATTAATTAACACAACAAAGTCCAAAGAGTTATAAATGAACATAGAAAACTAAATGACTCTATCTACAAAATATTTGAAATCTAGGTTCCATAGAGTTGCAAATGAACATAGAAAACAAAATTGATATATCTACAAAACATTTGAGACCTAGGGCTCAGGGATTACTGCAGCAGAAGTAGGGTTGAAGAGACTGTAAGAACCAGAGGATCACAGAGTTTTCTCTGAGTCAGTCTCCTGACAATATCAGAACCTTTACCTATATGGCTCACCAACATGAAGGCCCAAATGGGAGCTGAACAAGATCACACAAAACTTGATGAAGGAAAGCTCAAGAGGCCTCAAGCCTACACAGCAAGTTATACTGAGAATGATTTCAGTGAAATTATAAATGTCAAAACTTAGCAATTTTTTGAAAGAAAATGGACTTCAGATTCATGTACTCTTTAGATCCCAAGATAAAATAATCTAAAGGTTAATTTCAACACATGATACCATAAAGCTCTCAAACAAAGCTATTCACCAAGGAGAAATTCTCCAAAGCTTGGTCAGTGGCAATTGCCGCAGAAATCATGCAGACAAGGAAAAAGAATATTCATTACAAGTTCTGGGGTTGAATTTGGGGAAGGACTTACAAACCAAGCATATGATCAATGTTGATGCTGTCCTTTGCAAATGAGGGCTAGACAATGGCATATCAGTTAAAGCCTACATTTTAATCACCATTGGACCTGTCTACAGATTGCTAACCAAAGTTATCCTGAAATGATTCTAAACATCAATATGAAAACATGGAAGTGTAAAACTGCTATAGAAGCGAATGCATAGTCCAAAACAGAAAGTCCTAATGTTGCAGAGGTAGTGGCTAAAACACTCTTACTTGTAGATGGAATGCTACAGATTTCAGTAGGAAAATCAAAGGCAGATATTTTAATTTTGTTGAATATTCTTTAATAAATAATTACCCATGGTGACATATGTTAAGTACAGCCTTGCACAGGAAAGCAGATTTCATTCCTATAGTCACACCTTTGTCAGTGACTTAAAGCAAGAGGATTTGTTTGAGCTCAAGAGTTTAAGATATTTCCAGGCTAATGAGAAGACATTTTAGAAAAGAAAAAAAAAATGACTGTGTGGCCAGTATCATACAAGATGAATTGATAGAAGGGATCTTCAGTGCTCTGAATACACACACAATACATATGGAGATACATGTGTACACATTTGTGTTTAAATAAATGCATTCATGCACAAATATATATTATTTCCATATATGTGCACACATAGTCATGGCCAAATACACACATACATACACACACATACACACACACACACACACACACACACGCAGAGAGAGAGAGAGAGAGATTGAGAGAGAGAGAGAGAGAGAGAGAGAGAGAGAGAGAGAGTGGGGGAGGGAGATAGTAACAGAGACAGAGAGGCACGCATACATATAGGCAAACAAAATTATACACAATGAGAGAAAAGTCATATGTTCCCCAGCAAAATTGTCTATATTAATCATTTCACAAAGCATGTATCTTAAAGAATTGTCATAACATTTTCTTTGTATATATGCATCCATGTATACATATATATATATATATATATATATATATATATATATATATATATATTATATCTAAATGAATCCTTGTTTTTTGTGAAAAGAAATTTTGTGGGAAAGTTCAGAAAGATTGGTTGTTGAAGAAATAAATATAAGTCATCTTAAATTCTGAGGTCCACACTTCCTGAAGATAAACCCAATTCTGAACTAAATGTTCATCCCATGTGACTAGGTACATGACGCTGGATACCTTGGTAGCACACTGTCATTCTCTGTCATTCTGTTATCATTAATATAACACTGCTTGATATTGAATAGTATGGTCTTTAAGACTAAAATTTTATTAATACTACAGAACTTATTAGCAGCTCAGTAAAATTAGAGTTCTACAAACACAAGTGCAGAGTGAAGTTGTTTTAAAAAAAAACAGTTAGGAGGGTATTTTATTTTCCTTCGTTTTCAGTCTGTTTACAAACAAAACTCAAGTAGCAGACTACACAGTCCAACCTCCTTCCAGTTCACACTGAAGAGCTGCAGGCAAGCAGCAACTACTGACAGGATAGCAATTAAAGCCCACACAATTCATTACCCCTTTTAAACAGAGTTCTTTTGTTTTGTAGCACAAAGGGGAAAGAAACCATGAATTGACACCCAGTCCCATACTGCAAACACTATAAATTCCATAGAGTTATGTAGCACTCTAGCATTCAGACTCCCAGCTGAGCTCTGGGTTTATTTGTTTTCTGCTCTGTTTTGACTTGGGCAATGAGAAGTCCGCTGGAGAATCAGCTTGCCTATTTTCTCCAAATGTTGGCATTATTTTTGACTCCATGGACTCACTTTGTTTGGTCATGTTTTAAAAACAATGTCAATTCTGACTTCAAGTTTGGACCTGAACATGCATTTTCAGCCCTTGCTTTCTCTCTATTTCAATGAAATAAAATACTTCCTGGCTAGGACAAATACAAATAGAAGACGCTTGCCCAATATCTAATTTTAAAATATTTAAATAAATCAATAACATATGGATTTTCTTTCCCTAACAATATATATATTTTAAGAATCAGGTAAAATAAAATGTCTTACATTTTTTTACCTAAAACAAAATCCATCAAGATCTGTTCTCAGCTGCTCAATACACTGTACTCACTCTCCTCTTCGGGTGTCCCACAGCTGCTGGTCCTCTTATAAATCACCTGTTAAGGATGCCTACTAGACTAGACTAGAATGGGGATCACAGTTATGAGAAGGAGCCTACAAATAATGATTATTTTGTCTGAATAAAGTTTATGAACGACCAGTGGTTCCAAAATACCAGAATGTTCCAAAGAATGAAAAGCATTTTCATACAACATGCTTTCTTTAGATGTTCTTAATAATTGAAACATGATGCCCAACCCCCAGATATCATTATGATCAAGTCTCTAAGCAATGTTTCTTGAAGAAACAGCAATAAAGAATCTTTACAATCTATACTCTGATTACAGACTACAAGAGAAGTTGATTACAATTTCATCTCTCCTAGTTGTAAGATGGAAAGAATTCCTATCATATAATTTACCTTTATAAACCTCAAACTGTTTTTGTACATATCTGCCTCCCTTACTTGTACCCTGTTTGTTGAAATCTTCTGTTAATCTAAAGATGAGTAAAAGAATATCTCTGAGAGGAAAATTTCATTACGTTGACACTTAGAGGGAGAAGTAATACAAGTTTTAAAGAGGGGATACAGAGATAGTTCATCACTTGCTTTTGAGAAGGACTCCAGTTTGATTTCCTACAGCAAGGTGGCAGACCCTAACTAGTTTTAATTCTATCCCAAGGGATCCAATACCCTCTTCCGACTTTTTTTGGGTCCCAGCCAGGAGAGGGGGGGAGGGTAATTCAGTTATCGTACAGAAATGCAAACTAATATATAATTTAAAAAAAAAAGAAGAGTTAGTAGGTCAGAATTCTAATTCTGATAACCTCAACTAGGATCTACCTTGTCATTCTATGCCTTTTTTTTTTTTAGGTGGGGAACAAAAGTAAACCTTACTCACATTTGTGATTTCAAATAATATCAATAAATTCTTTAACACAATGCATCATCCCCCCCACACACAAAAACAATCATCATTAAATACTAGTTATTTGCTATCATATTGGCCACTATTTGTATTATTGCCTTTATAAACTAGTTGAATTGAAATAAATAAGAAATAGCTAGTATTGCACTACATTTATTATCTTCAGTGATGGTGAAAGAACCTAGTTGTCCCCATTTGGTGTGTACCCAAGAATCACGAACAAACAGACCGTCTTGATGTAAAAACATGAGGTAGTTTAATGGTGGAGCTCTGGTCGAAACATATCTTACGCAGGAGACAGTGGATTCAACCACGAGGCTTGGAAGCTAGGGGTTTTTTATAGAAAAGGGGCTGGGGCTGGGGGAGGAATTGGCGAGGTTTCACATGATTGGTTCATTTAAACATCAGCAGGGAGGAATTGGCGCAGTTTCACATGATTGGTCCGCATCAGCAGACTGTAAATGCAGATAAGTTTAACTTAGGTCAGAAGGGCAGGAGATAGGGAGGCGACGGGCCAGTCCGGACATGTCATTCTCTTTATCTTTATGGCCAAACAGCCTCAGGAATGTCTTAAGGACGGGCCTGCCCAGGCATGTCCTGGCCTGTTCTGCTATGTTCTCAGACCCAGGTTTCAAAGCTCACAAACAATTCTTTGGGCTATTTGACATAAAGTACATGAATCACGGGTCTCAAGTTTTATTTTATTTTTTCAATGGAATATTGGATGAGGAAAATTCAGTTAAATAGATCTAATATAATTCTGTTATTTTATAGGTAAGACAATTGACAACTTGAGAGATAGATGTGTTCGCTGGTGCTTCTCACACGTAGTATAAAAAAACAGACATTCAGAATGGAAGTTTAGCATGCATACATACTTGCATTTCTCATTTGCTTTACTGCATGAGGTGAAGAGAATGTCAAAAGTGAAATGTTTGCTGGGTCTCTGCTTGCCAAGGACCAGCCTTGGCACAGAGAGGGTTCTGAGAGGAGTAAGGGATGATTGGGAGTATCAAAAAAGAACAACTCAAAGTCAAGTCATGGATACAAGCTAAAGATGTGTGATCTGCTTGATACAGCTTTTCCAGCCTGATGCTTTCTCTCTGCAGATTTTTTGTCTTTATTCTGCTTGCTTGCTATTCTAAGAGATCTCTCTATGTCATGCTTTGGGTGTGTGTATGTGTGTGTATGTGTTCTCCAAGCAGTTCTCTTTCTTTTATTCTAAAAAATTCTCTGGATAGCTCATCTCCTGCAGAATACAGTCCAGTCATTTACATACCAATCCAGTCATTTACTCTAGGTTTCCTTTAGATTATTTTATGAATCAATGTCCAGTGACAACAGCCCTTTGATTCTTAAGAGAGTATGCATACATTTTTTTCTTAACATTGCAAAAGAATTCAGACATCCACCTACCTTTGTTAAGCACAAATGATAAACTAGTTGCATGGGACCCTGCCCTGAAATTACTACCACACTTAGGCCTAATCTTGCTCTGTTTTAGGCTGACCTTGAACTCAAGAATCTGCCTGCCTTTGTATCTTTCAGACAAGCTGGCTCATAGTATAGCTGCTTTTGTTTCTTTGAATTCATGAAGCCCATCATAATTGCATCCATATATTTTTGCATAGTTGAGAAATTATGTAATTTTGAACTCGTGTATTTAAAGCTCTTTTCCATAACCTTAAAGGCTGTCATGAAGGTCCCAGTGTTTACAATTTTGCTGAGACATTAGCCACACTTTTTGCTCCTGGACTTCTTGCTGTCTGAGTATCATGGAGTCATTAATGTTAACAGGGAGGACATTCTTGGAGGACTGTAAAAATATGTACTTTATTACACAAACAAGCATTATGACCACAGTAGCTATCCAGACTTATGGAGGTGCACAATGGGGCCCTGTCCCAGGGGTGGAAACCACATCACTCTGTCCCCACCAGGGCCAAGATGGGCAACACATTCATACCTCTTGGTTTTTATATCATTATAATCCCAGAAACTGTAGATACAATTAATTCTAGATCTATGTATAAACATGCTAGCTCAATCAAAAAGAAATGATAGCATACTTCCATTTTTAAAATTAATTTACTTTACATCCCAATAGCAGCTACCCTCCCTCCTCTCCCAGTCCTTTGCTCTCCCCTTCCCTACGCCCATTCCCCCTTTCTCCTATACTTACGGACAGGAGTCTAGCATAACTCCTCTGAGAGGCTTCACCCAGCATCTGATGGAAGCTAAGATCCACAGCCAAACATCAGATGGAGCTCAGGGAATCTTGTGGAAGAATGGGAGGAAAGATTAAAGGAGCCAGAGCAGTCATGGACACCACATGAAAACCTACAGATTCAACTAACCTGGGCCTATGGGAACTCAGAGAGATTGAACGGTACTTTCCTATTGAGTCTGAATTCTCCAAGGTTGCTTCTCCAATGCTGAAGTCCTTTTCTATTGCCTGAAAATCTCCTAGAGGTAGCACACAGGACAGCAAAATAATCACTGAAACATGCCACAAGAATCCTGGAAACTTTGGGATTTCTTTCCTTATTATATCGTAAGCTATGTAGTATAGGTCACAACAGCCAGAAGCAAAATATAACATGAAAATAAGACTTGTGGATGGGTTGATGAGCAGGGGAAGGGAGAGGAGATAGGGGGTTTTCAGAGGGGAAATCAGAGAAGGGGATAACATTTGAAATGTAAATAAAGAAAATATCTAATAAAAAATAAAAAAAAAACAAAAACTCACAAGAGGCCCTTACTTAAGTAGGCAGAGTCCTTTGTGACACAGCTGATAGGTCAGCGACAGAAGATTGCCAATATCTGACCATTCTTGGGTGATTATACAAGCTTTAACCTAATATTTTATGAAAAATTAATAATGGTCCCCGAAAGTGGCCATCAAGCTTGGGTTAAATGTGAGATGAGAATCACCAATCCATTCAACACTTCTTGTTCCATATGTGACTGCCACCATCAAATCACCTGAGAGATATTACAATAGGAACACAATCATACTTTAGGAATGAGATTTGGTCCTTGTTTCACAGTGTGCCCATCAGTCCACCATAATGAGTTAATGTAAGCAGTGACAATTTCAGAGAACTTGATACCAAAAGTTTGGAAATTAGGCATATAAAATACCTAGTCAATACTACCACTAAGGAAGTATCATCTGTATGAATATCTAATTAAATAGGACTCAGATGTTTAAAGCTGAACTTCATATAGTCATTATTTCAACTCTCTATTGTTCAAGTCCTCTATGTGCTTCTGCATACTTTCTTTCTGCTCCCTGCTGGCAATGGCACCTCCCAACTTAGTAAAGCATTGAATACCATTAATGTGCTTTTCACTCTTCCTTCCAGATCATTAACACGGGCATTACATAAAGGCAGTCCTAACACCCAGTCCTGCACGTTCCCACTGGCTCCTTTCTCCCAACTGTACACACTGCTCTACACCATCACTGTTAATTTTAAATTCTTCAGCCAAAAGCCACCACAGCTGGAACCATTGGTAGGGTATATTTTTAGCAGTCTGCAATGCATTAGTAAATTTAAATAATTTTAGTTTACTTCACAAGCAAGAGTAAGAAAATGGAGTAGAATCTATCTTACAGATAAAGCCTATATAGCATGATACTTTAAAACTTTAATAAAAACCTAAAAAAATTGCCATGGAAAGACAGATTGTTTTCAGTTGTTTCTGTTCTTTCCCATCATAACACTGAACTCCAAATGCTAGTTTGTCCCTCCCCATAACACACTAGCAATTCCATGTCTTCATGTTTTACAGAAAACTCAGAAAAAGCTTTTTAAAATGTATTAAGTTTTCATGCAGCAAATACTCAATGCCATCTAGATGCCTGGGACTGCTCTAGGCATTGGACAAAATAGAATGAACCAGCAAGTAAAACTACTTACTTCAAAATAAATTATGATGCAGAAATTACAAGTAAGCAAGTGAAGTGATCAGCATATCTGATGGTGATGGAAGACAACTAGAAAGTTAAAATGCCATAATAATAATAATAATAATAATTAATAATAATAATAATAAAAGATCAAGTAGTGATTGGAGAGAGGACATTTTAACAGGTGTTACTGAACAATGTCTTTGGTGACAGGTTGAACCAAAGAAGCAAGGCGCAAAGAGTTAAAGCTGTAAGACTGAAGAACCACATTGCCTCCTTGAAGAACACATAGCCAACCTCACAAGAAAAGAGAGGGACAAGGTATTTTGCATGTGTGGAGACACAGATTTGGCAAATATGGGTTAAAAACAAAGAGAGCAAGTGAGGTTATTTAAACTTCGACAAGGATTGAAGATGTGTAAAGAGACTGAGAAAGAAAGCTAATTGGATAAAGGAGTACCACAATCTGAATCATTAGTTGTCTTCATCCGAGGTTTTAAGACATTCATGTGTAGAAGAACAACCGTGAAGTATAAACAATGTGAAGATAGTTTGGTGGGTCTGAAGTAGAAACTACACCTGCATTTTTGAGTAGCCCGCCTCCCTGCAGCAGGAACTGCATCCTGTAATTCTTTCTTTGAGTGGACAAATTCAGAATGATGACTTCTATGGCATCCTATCACAACAGACTTCTCATTAACTTCTCCATCAAAGCTGTCATCCCAACACATTATACACCCAACACATTATAGATGTCTTGATCTGAAAGCACTGTGGCTACTTTAAGAACATTATAAAGACAGTTGAAATGCTACAAGACAACGTTATGATGAAAGCTCTTGGTACTCTGTATTTCAGTCCAAAGATTATATTTTCATATGAGTTATTTTTGATTCAATAAAATAACTCATATTTGAGAAAAAATGCTTTGAAGAAATAAAGCATTCTCACACAAACTGTCTCAGTTTAACATCCAACATCTTTGTGATACAGGTTAGGCAGGTAACGTCAGCACTACTTTATAGCTGAGAAAACTTAAGTTTCGAGGTCAGACAGGTAGTTAATGAAAAAAACCTCAGGCTCTAGACCAAAACACTCCCTACTAAACTCTACATTTTCAGTTGTACTCCACAGCAAATAGAAAAATGTAGGCCAGAGTGTGCAGGGTAGTCTCCTAAAGGACAAATAATTATGAATCTATATCTTGTTCATTATATGAAAGTATTTATTTCTGAAAAAATAGGACAAAAGCTGTTACTATTTGAAGCCATAAACAAATTTAGGAAGTAATATATTATTTCCATCTCTCTTTCCCTTTCCTTCCCTCCCCCCTCTCTTGATCGATCTATCTATCTATCTATCTATCTATCTATCTATCTATCTATCTATCTATATGTGTGTAAGTATATGTATAATCTCATAGTTATATCACTATGGAGGAACATTTCTAACCTATCTGCCACATCACAGAGGTGTTGTAAAGATTAATTAAACATAATTAAGTGAATTTTTGAGGGCATAGGTATGATCAAGGCACTAAGAATTGTTAGCATTTCTCTCGCAGACAAGTTTTAATTTTAAAGAAGCAATCATTAGAAGATAATACATTCCTCAAAATTATTCAAAATACACACACATCTATTTTCCCCAAGAAAATAATAAACAAGGCCATGTTACTTACAATCAATAGTAAAAATAAACATAAATTTGTTTTAATATGAAAAATGTTAAAAAAGCGAGTTTGCTTGAAGTGCATGTGTTTCTTCTCATGAACTACTCTCAGCATCTTCCAACATACTAGTGTTTGTTTCCTCTTTCTGTTCTACATTTATACTATATACTATATATACACTATATACTATATACTATGTACTATATACTACATACTATGTACTATGCTCTATGTACTATGCTCTATGTGCTATGTACTATCTACTATAGATACTATACTACACTCTATACTATATACTATAATCTATACTCTATATTTTATACTATAAACTATATACCATATACTGCCATTTTCACCATCACAATCAAGCTCCCTTGACAAAAGTCTCCATGAGAGACAACACAGTGTTCATAACATTAGACAAAATATTAAAGGTTGGATTTTTTTTCCTGGTATGTGCTTTTGTAAAAATAGCTTTCATTTCAAATGTCAAAACATATCAAAAGCATTTAGCAAAACTGTAGATATTCTACCTGGAGATAAGAAAACTTGATTTTCTAGAACATTTCCTAATCCCTGTCAGCACCATTTAAGGGATTTCCATGTAAATATTTTCACATAACCTCTTTCTTTTGGCTATGTTTGTTGTCAATTCCACTTGCCTTGCTTATCTATGTGAATTCATTTTAAACATGCATTGGAAGACAAATAGATCAATGTTAATGACTGTTAGTTATTGACAGCAATAAATTTTGAGGTAAGTTTTTATTAGTAGCTGGGCTCCAGCATGCTAGTCAGTTATTTTAAGACACGCAATACATATCTAATTAATATAGGGCTAATGCACTTAAACTTCATGTAGTAACACCCAGGAACCACAATGGAGGATCTACACTGGGAAAAAGAAAGCAGGCTGTGTGCATTTCCGTAGTGTCAGGTTATTATCTATCTCCCAGCTCCCCATGCTTTGGAGAAACTAATCAATGATTGGTGAATTTCTTTAATGGATTTTGAACAAATGGTGTGATGATTGATACCTTCCTCCTAAAATTTCTTTTATGGCAAAGTGAAATGGGTTTTGCAGAATATGAAAGGTTTTCTTACTTTATATTTAAAACCTGTAGTTTTGTTATTGAATTAAGCAAATTTGGGGGTGGGGATAAAATCAAATCCTAAGTTTGTGAAATTGGTATTTATTGTGTTTTGTTATCAATCCAGGAAGTACCTTCTACAATATAGTATTATGATCAGAATACATAATGGGTCAATAAGATTTTCCAAAATTAACAGTCTTTCTAAAGTGTGTTTTAATTACTTTTAACTGTTATCAAAAATATAAGAATCAGAGTATGAGGGTCTGCATTTAAATCTATCACATCCAACTATTTGATGTGGAAAGGGAAATTTTTCCTTCCTGTTTTCTTACCTGATTTTCAGAAAGGATGAAGAAATAGAAGACTATAACACACCATGGAATCAGTCAATCACTAGTCAAAATTGTACCTTGTGTTTTGGTGTTTTTTATAATTTCAAGTTTCAGAACTTTCACTCTTACAAGGGAAGTACCTGAAATCACATTGCAAGCAGTTAACACTTAGAGAGTATTTGCGTGTATAGAAATAGACGTTCTAGTAAGGTTGAAGACTTACTGCCTTGGGCACACAAACTGGTCCTGAAAGGACAAGTGGTGTCAACACAAAAGGCTGGATGAGCCTGAGAGCACACTTCTAGTTCATAAGCATCACTTCCTCCTGCATATCAACGATCACGCCACATGGCATATATGCATAAGTTTAAGGTAAAAGTGAACAGTTAAACAGGAATGAGCAATACAGTAAGTGGTCAAGAAGATGCGCAACACATTTCTATTTCCTATAATGTCAGGATGTCTCAAATGGATCACAGGAGAGAGTTCTGAATGAATCATTACCCAATACCTCTTTTCTTGATTAATATATTTATATTCTTAATGTAATCTTTGTTGGCATGCATCCATAATAGGAATTTTAAAACATCCTCAGCAGCCAGCTCTCTTAAATGTTGCCTGTTTCCCTGATTTGTTTTTTTGTTGTTGTTGTTTTATTTTGTTTTGCATTGGTTTAGCATCACAGATCTATCTCTCTATATCTATATGAAGAGTGAGACCCTCTTTCAAAACTTAATTTACGCTAGAAAAATATAGTGTGTTTTTTAGTATTTTAATTTAATGGAGTAGTTGGAGCCTTACCAATTAATGATGAAGCCATCCTCATTTCCTTATTATAGGAGCTTCACTCTAACATTTACATATTTTCTTGTGTGTGTGTGTGTGTGTTCTGATGTTTTAAAACTCTTTCAGCCTTTATTGGAATTACTTACCTGAATTAATCTTCTAAATATCCCTTCAGTTATCTATCCTAGAGTGAACTTGTATCCTATCCTGTTACTGCTCTCCCACTTGCCAGCTTTCAAGATTTGATAGTATTACTGAACTCAGGACACAAGACATTTCTGGTAGCAGTAGCTTCCCTTTA
The DNA here is from genome assembly GCF_978045245.1 of Mus caroli. Taxonomy (NCBI): domain Eukaryota; kingdom Metazoa; phylum Chordata; class Mammalia; order Rodentia; family Muridae; genus Mus; species Mus caroli. The sequence goes on from NW_028227261.1 coordinate 63,314,676, forward strand.
TTATCAGCCAACAATTCTGATCAATTCCTCTTCTCATATTGACTTTTCTAAAATCTGCCATATCTGTGGCTTAAATTTTGGCTCTACTAAATTCCAGGGTGCACTATATCAAGATTTTCTGACTGAAAGAGATGGGCACAAAAGTTTCCTGAAGTGGGATTGAGTGACCACGACTGTACTCCCAGTGTTAACTTTGAGCTCTGGGTTGTAATTTCCTATGTGCCACAAACTGCAGGTGTTTGCAGGTGTTTTGTCTAAATGAAACAGAGAGATCTGCATATAAAAAGAGGGAGAAGTGCTTTCTTTATTTGTACCATTAACAAAATACTTAGCAAGCTAATAAGAAACTTTGGAATTCTCACTCAGAGAGTACTCATAAGGCACTTTAAAGCCAAGATAAAATACACACACACACACACACACACACACACACACCACCACCACCACCACCACCACCACCACCACCACCACCACACCACAGGGGCACCATGGATATAGGCATGAGAAGTGCACTGGTCAGATTTTGTCTATTTGACATGATCTGTGAGGAGAGTACTATTGAGTGATTACCTTGTCTCCATCAGACTGGCTTGCAAGGATTTCTGTCAGGCGTTTTTGTTGATTAATAATCCATTTGAGAGGGAGGGCTCAGCAACCTGTAGATGGTGCACCCTGATGCAGATGGCATTGGGTTGTATTAAATAGACTGAGCAAACCAGTAAGCATATTCCTCCATGGTGTCAGCTTTGCTTTCAGTGGAAAGGTGCTAATTCTCTGAGGACAGAGTCATGCACAGGACAGACTCTTGTTCTTCCCATCTGTGCAACCTGAACACGCGTGATGGATTTGCTTATGTTTAACCCCCTTAGAACAGAGGTAAAGATTATACTGACTGTCTAAGTCTAAAAAAAACAATGGACAGAGAGCACTTTGCATATTCACCACCATGTAGCAAGTGTTAAGCAGTTTTTCCTATTGATTTGCCTCTTCTGGTATTTCTAAAGAAAGAAAGAGAGAACAAGGAGTGAATATAAGGCAAAGGAAGGGGTATTAGCGGACTGATAGCCATTCCAACACACTATAGTATTATTAGTGATATGTCACTAATAATTAAAATCCCTTCTTACTCAATTGAGAGACAAGTCTCAAAAACTCTTCTCAGTTGCTTTTACTATTAAACACAATGGCCAAAAATCTTGTTAGGTTGCTTTTGGACCCTATGTTTAGGCCCTGATTCGAATATTCATCCTGCAATTCTAACCTTAATAAAGGAAACAACAGTATTTTAACCTATCCATTTTCTGCTGTAATATGTATTTCAAGACAAATGTGGATTTTTCCCCTTCCTCTATTACATCAGTAATATCAGAGAGCAGCCATTGTACTAAAGAACTAAAGTTTGTTTGTTGTTTTGCTGATCAAAGTAAAAAATAAAAACAGTCTAGTTTTACATAATTAACTTTTGACCTACTAGCATTCGTGAAAAATTAAACATTCAAATATATTAAACAATTAATTACGGCAAAGTAACAATGGTTAGCTGGCTTTCACAATATATAACAATGATGTTCCTTTAAGTCTTGTGGAAAGAGCACAAACTGCAGTGTGAGACAAAAGTCATATAAAACCTGGCTATGTTCTCCCAGTGAGACAGCTGAAGTCTTCTGAGGATTGTGAATCGCGGCTTTCACAGCTGTAAATTGATCAAGCTGTGAGTATCTTATCTGTGTATGCAGAGGAGAAGCTAGTGAGAGTCAGTACTCAAGTTCTAAGTACTTTGCTTGGTAGATGACACTTCAAAACTATTTTGTATAAAAGAAACGAATGAAAAAACAGATATACTTTGGCATATATGTAAATTACCTCTCCATATAGAAACAGGAAATATGAAACTATACAGTATTATTCTTCATTGAAAAGCAGATGCTTTCTATGTCTAACTTAAATCTTTTTATTGTTGTGTTAAGATTTTTTTTATTTCATATGTTTAAATGTTTGCCTGAAAATATGTTTACATAATCAGGTTTGGTAAAATGCCGGTTTGGTGTCCACAGAGGTTCAGAGAGGGCACTGCATCCTCTGGATCTTGGGTAACAGAAGGTTGTGAGCCGCCATATGTGCTGGCAACTGAACTCTGGTTCTTTGCAATAAGAGCAAGGGCTCTTAACTGCTGAAACATCTCTTCAGCCCCCAATTTTTAGATTTAAAACAGAGTACTTAAGTGTTGGTCTAATGTTCAAAATCAAAAGCATGATCTTCACTGAAACTGTAGACTTGAACTTTTCCCCCTAAGTCAGGTTTGACAAGTGGCATGTTTTTACTAAGATGATTAAATCTGAGACTTGAACTTTCTGGCTAAATGTGTATAATTGAAATCTGGCTTTACATTCTTTGTGTATGTTGAATCTTACTGTATTCAAACCTGATGGTGGCTCCACTATATCACTCTGCAGGATTAAACATGAACAAGAAAGGTACCTAAGGCTCCTTAGTAGCTCACTGGCCACCAGTGTATGAATGCACAAGTGCCTTCTAAATATTTTGTGTGTTTATCAGAAAATAAGTCTGAATACAGTTTTGCTGTATTTTGTGAGATGCTTTCTTCTTTCTTTTTAGCCTGCTTTTCAATTTCCTCCTGTGTTCTTTTTTCAAGGATAGAAACCAGCTTTTAGAATATTTAAAAATTTCTGCAATATGGTAAATGGTAGTTGTCTTTTATGCCTTGGAAGATATCCTGGTGAAAGTCCCGCAGATTTACCCCAGAGAGCTCATTCTCAGGGTGGTATAAGCCTTCTAGGAATCCTAATGCTTCATTTCCTCTGCCAAAGTCCTGCAGTGCCTCTCTTCAGAAAGAATGGAGCTCAGGTGCCAATGGGAGCAGTAAATATACCCATAAACTAATTTGCATTGTAAGTCAATGCAGCTTACATCATTTGCTAAAAGCAGTTGTCCCTGCCCTCACAACTCCCTGATGGAAACCCCAGGTTTCCTTCATATACTTCTGGACTTAATTTACAGAAGAGAAAGTGTGGGGTGGGGTTCTTTTGAGGGAAACAGAAATAGAACTGGAATGTTCTACTTCTGTGAGTAACCACTTCCTCCTCTGTTTCTGTTCTGAGCTTTTCTTTTGAAGAAGTCAGTCCTATGTGTGGAGCCATGAGATATATTAAACAATGATTGGAAAAATATTCAATGCCATTTCAACTATATTCACATTAAGCTTTTTCATGTTCGATTGATTAGATACTATAATTTGAAGACAGATAAGTTTTTCTTGATTATTTTTTCTTCTTTAAAGCTATTAACAAGTGTATAATGTTTAAGCAAGCACATGTCAAGTAGGAGTTATAAGTCCAGAAAACCAAAAGAATGCTAAAGGACACTGTTAATCTATTTATTCCATTCATAATCATAACAGCATATTTCCTAATAGTAGTTGTAAACCACTCTACTGGTAATATAAATTGTCCAGGATTTAAATATTAAATAATCCCTGTATTATAATCATCTCTGTCTTTTTGTGCTGTGATAAACATGCATTTCCTTCATGCTGTTCCTTAGTAGTAAGTAAATACCTTGACAAACACACATGCTGTTGCCTGTATTTCAACACACTATTAATCATTTTTTCTCCATATTCACTCAGAAATTAATCAATTGTCACTTGAATCAGACTCTCAAAACTATTTATGCTTTCATATGTATAGTACATTTCAAATAAATCTAATACAAAAATCCCAAAAGTTGTTTCCCAGCAGTGATTACAAGCTCATGGGTAATTTCCAGCCATCTCGTTTTAAACAAAAGCATGGGCTAGAAGGGAGGGGTTTTAGATCCTGATACTCTGAGGATGAGATGTTTCTGCTGACTCCAACAGCAGTTTCAAACAAGCAGATGATTAGGCTCCAAGGAGCCTCATCACCTCCGCCTTGCAGGTTCAGGAGTGGGATGGCAGAGAAATAAGACAGTATTGGAACCTCCCAGGAATATGCCCTTGCTAGCCATGTGAATTCATACCTGTTATAAAAAATACCATTTCCCGTATGTGAGAGTGCATGTCTCAAAGACACAGCAACTCACAGCATTGATTTCCTGATTCTAAATCTCATCAGAGACAAGGAGAGACATCCAGCTGACTAACAGATTTCAGAGCTAGAACGTTTCCCAGTGAAGCATTTCTTGCTTCTGATTCTTTTCTTTTTTGTAAAGGTTCTTTTCTTTGTTGGAGCTCTCTTTCCTTGTACATTTATTGTCAACAAAGTTAAATTTTATTTCCTTTACTTTTCAAACAAAATAATTTTTGCCAGGCTATGTGCTGAATTTTTATTTGAGATATATTTAAAAATATTGTTTGCCTGTTTGGTGAAATGGATTTTATTCTCAAAAATAAGAATACATGTTTTAAAGGACTTTTAAACTGTTTTTTCCTTATTAACCTCCCCAGGGTGAGTGTGCAGGCTTGCATTTGTATTTTCTGTAGGACTCAAGCTAATGCTGGAATTCTTCTCTCTCTTGCCCTCTAGTGCAGCTTGCCAATATGACATTGCTTATCGCTTACACCTCCCTCTGAATGTTTGTCTATCTGATGTAACCATATCACTTTGTTTGAGCTTATTATTTCTATACAATTCATAGCATATATGACTGCAAATGCCAATGAAATAAAATAAGGGGAAATGGGAGGCTTAATGGAGCAAAGCAAGCATGTGTTGATGGCAAGGAATTTCTAAAAGTACTTCAACCTTAGTTGGGGATAAAAGAAAAAGAATGATAGAAAGCAAATCCTGAGTTTAGATCCACATGGAAGGATGGAGAGAGCAAAAGACATAACCCAGCCTGCCTTTGTTGTTATCATACACCATGGCAAAACTATATCAAACAAGTATAAAGTTCAAATATCTTATCTTTTTCCCTTAGGGGTGAAAATTCCTTGCCTAAATAATACATGAGCATTTAGAGTGTCATTGGTACTAGAATAATAGTAAATAATTGTAGCAAATTATTTTTTCTTTCTTACTTCCCTTTGTATTTAAATTCTGCATCCATCAATAATAACACAAAGATATTAACATCAGTCTTAAGAAAAACAAAACACACATCTTGTTGCCATGACCTGGGGAACTCTGGAACTCAGTCTATGCCTCATTGGTATCCCAAACTAAATCATGTATGTTATTTCTGACTGCCTTTTAAATGACATTAATATAAATAAAATTCATTTAATTGTGTGATTAATAACATGAAACTCCAAATGTGTATTAGTGAAGAAAAGCTGTTGTAAGCTAATTATGACTGTAGCTATCCTCTATAGCCCCGACTCTGTATAATCCTTCTCATTTCCTAAAAACAGCAAAGTAGAAAGATAGTGAAAAGCACACCTCAGAATAATGATCAGGTCAGTAAAAGCTTCCGTTCATAATTACTTGACCAGTATGCTCATGAGGCAATTATACTTAAACACGTGGAAACTTTCAATGTTCCTATTAAGTTATATCATGGGCTGAATCCATTTCCTTTAGCCAAACACCCGAGTAAGCATAATAGATCTTGTCCGACGAACATTATTTTCTGATAGACCAGCACCAAGTGCATCCACTGTTGCTGTGAAAGAGGACTGGAACAAAAGCAATTTCAAGTGATTTAATAACAGGAGTACAGTGAAATGCTCTCTCCCAAGCATATCCTAATAAGTAATTCTTAAAGGTTTAAGACATGACACTCCTGAGAGGAGATAGAATTCTGGTTGTTGAACTGATTCTCTGAACTGAGCCGATGCCCAAATCTAGACTCTAATGTAGGACATACATACACTGTAAATAAAAGGAGCAGTGTAAGAAGCTTAAAATAAAACATGAGTCCAGGGTTTCTATGTAAAAATATTTTGTCACCCTTGCTTCATGACCCAGAATTTGTGATGTAAATAATTTACAATAACATAAGTGAGATATCACCAGGTGTGTATTCACCCAAGATAAATTTAGATTCAAAATGAGAGACAACCTATAATGAGTTGCAGAAAGGAGAAGTTAAAACAAAACACATTCTGTTCCTGGTTCCTATTATTTTTTAAAACTTTATCTTCTCTTCATTATTTAAATAGGGTAATAGTTAACTGATACTTATAATCAGGAAAACAATCAGCCTTCTTTGTAAGAATTAGTTTTTATTTTTCTGTATTTGGGTATTACAGTCACATAAATAAGCAAATTATACAATGGATCAATATTTTTATGTTTATTAAAAACTGTTCAGAGAATATAAACCTCTTATCTATCGGGTAGGCTAAATATAGAATTATGTATATAACCTCTATTTAAGGCATGTATTTTTCTAAGTTTTCTTGATTATTAGGTGTAGAACTTCTATTAAGGTAATAAGATCAAAGGGTGAATAAGGCATGGCTCATACCACCAAATGGCCACTGAATTCATTTAATCCTTTCATATTTTTAAAGATATTATCACTGTATAATTTTATTTATTCTCATAGCAACTGAATGACAGAGAGTAAGCAATAAATTCTATGGACAGATATGGAAATGAGTGTCTCTTATGTTTCAATATTATTTGTTTCATTTTACATGGAATAAATATCTTTTACTGCTGAACTAGAAATTAGGATTTGTTCCTAGAAATGTTTGATTCCAGTAAGAACACAGGAGATGATATGGAAACCAAATATCACAATAATTTACATGATAATTTTGTTTTTAGAATGAAGTGGTAATAAAACTATGATCATAATTTCATAGAAGAACTATTTATCTTCACTTACCTGTCAACACTATGGAATATATATATATATATATATCAAACATTATATATGAAAGATATAAAACAGGAAATCAAGGCAAAAAATTACAAGACTCATCATTTGCTTAGTCTATAGAAATAACTGCTACTTCAAATTCCAGAGACACCAACTTACATACATTTAGAGGCATGCATGCATTTAGTACAAAGGCATTGATGTTGATGTCTATATTGTCCATTATTCAAATAGACTGAACAGCACAGTGATATTGATTTTATACACTGGGGATAACTCATTCACAACATTAACAGTTGTTCATATTGAATTATGTATTAAAAAAATTCTACCTGATCCTAGACAGTAATAGCGTTATTTTAGTTTTATTATTTTATTTAGTTTTTATTTTACCTTTTCTCCAAAGGGTCTCTTTAAAAGTCATAAACCAAAAAATAAGTACTGAAAATGTAGATAGCAGCGGTCTGTGGTCCCTCTTCTCCCATACCCCATTTCTTCACCTACCCACAGTGAAGATTCACTTGGCAACCAGAATTCAAAGGGACAGTGTGAACACTATGAATTCTACCCCTCACTCTCCACTGCATAAAGGTTGAGAGTGTTGATCAGAAACAGTCCTTTATCTGCTACATGCAGACTATGACTTAAATACCTCAAAGTTCATATTACATATAATGAACCTGGTGTTACATAATGCTGCTGGGAACTGTTCACCTGTGAGATATGTCACAAACAGCGATCCCTTTTCTCCTCAGAGAATAGAAAGTGATGTTCCCAGGCTTGAGAGTTGTGCACCTGAGGCCCTAATTCATTTTTGTTGAAGTATACACTATCATGAAATAACACAATGGTGGAAGTCATATCAAAATGATATCAGAATACACTGCTTTGAATTCATATTATTTAGTACGTAGGAAATTTTTTGTGAGGTAATTTAAAGTGCATTCTTCTGACACAGAACTAAGGTTCTTATCACCTGTGAGACTAAATTCAATGTCTGTACAACAGAGAAAGCACTTTCTTTCTGGTTAGCCAATGTCCAGTTTCAACACATATT